>NW_020884905.1:8199231-8306731 GCF_003945725.1 Corapipo altera
CCCGCCGCGCTGCGCGCCCGCCGCGCATGGGGCCGCTCCGCGGGCCGCCGCCGCTCCACCGCTCCGCTCCGCGGCCGCGCCGCGCACCGCTCCGCCGCCCTCCGCGCTGGATGGATGGGGGGGGGTTTTTCCTTCCCTCTTTCCTCCTCTCCTCTGGGTTGTTTTTTTTTTGCTGGTTGTTTTTTTTTTCCCCCCCTCGGCGGAGGGAGGGGACGGAGCTCCCGGCGGCCGGGCGGGGCGGGGGCAGGAGGCCGGGGGTCGCGGGGCCTCGCTCGCCACTTTGGCAGCGCGGCGGTCCCGACTGCCTGATAGATTACTTTCCCGTTAAAGATATACTCGGAGGCGGCTCCACGTGACCGCCTGACGTCAGGCGCCCCGCTGTGAAGTCATGCAAAACTCGAGTTGTTTCATGGACTGTCAACAAAGACCGGCGGCGGCTCCGCTCCGCCCGCCCCGACGATCCCCGACGGCACTGGGACCCTCCGGCCCCCGCGGACGAGTTGCCGCACCGGGGGCTCGTCGCCGCCTCCGCCGCTCTCAGTGCGCCGGGCCCGGGGCCGCCGCTCTCGGTGCGCTCGGCAGCGCAGGCTCGCGGATGCGCCGCCGTCATAGCGCCTAAAAGCACCAAGTTTGGGCTCCGAAACCACTTTTCTGTGGTTTTCTATTTTTTTTTTTAATTTTTTTTTTCTGACAGCACACCACCAGCTGGGAACGGAAGATCAGAGAATGGCTATTGATTAATCTATTAGCTTAGTTGCAGAGAGAAATAAAAAAGACCTAAAATAACAAAGGGAAACTATAAATAAAGACCCTTTTAGCCGGTTTCTTTTTTTTTTTCTTCTTTTTTTTTCTTTTTATTTTCCTTTTTTTCTTTCTTTCTTTTTTCTTTTTTTTTTTTTTCTTTTTTTTCCAGAGATGTTAACGACTTAATCATTGCGGGCCTTAGCGTAAGAAAAAGTAGGAAATGAGGGAGTGTGTGTGAATGTGAGGACCGTATTGCCGCGGCCCCAGGTAAGCCCCGGCCCGGGGAGAGGCGCCCGGCGGGGCGGGAGGGGGCTCGGCCGCCCACCCCTGCCCCGATGCGGGCCCCCCCGCCCGGGCCCTCGGCCACGGGTGGCTCACGGTTTTTACTTTTTAATCCGTCCCGCCGAGCCTTTTGCTCTTGTAGTTCTCCCACGTGCTGTCCGATTTCGGTGAATGCAATTAAATTAGAAAAATGTTCCAGGAGCGAACGATTTCCCACGAGCGGTGCTGGCTTAGGGAAGGCAATTCCCTCCCTTCCCCCAAAATCCATCGGAGTCTCGCTAAGGTCGATGTCCCGGCCTCTCCCAGAGCCTCGACGGATCGCTGCGGGCGGGCCCGACCCCGCAGAAGGGGCCGCGGGAAGGATGGGGGGGACTTTCAGGCTGGTTTCCCCCTGCGCTCCGTTTTTCCGCGTTTCCCAGTGGATCTCCGCGCCCCGTGGCCCATGACCCTGGGCTCCGCACCCGCGCACCGCCCTCTCACACACACAGACTCACATACCCACAGCAGCACTCGCACACTCCCGTTATGTGTCCCCCTCCGTCTCACCGCAAAGGCTCTCCCAGGGAAAAAGGAGAAAAAACCCCAACTCCGCAGCCCCCCGTTCCATTTGTTGCGCTGTTCTTCGACACCGTAAAAGTCAAATTAATTGATTCATACCATTAATTACGGTGCTTAGCGTGAAAAGAAACGTTTCCCCTCGATTAGGGCTCTATTGTGCTAATCCCGTGTTCAATCACGGCTGCCGGCCGAGCGGGGCCGCCCCGCTCCGCGCCTTTCCGCTCCCCTCCGCGGACGCTGTTGCGGTTCCAGGCCTTCATCTGGTGAAGTTTAGGACAGTATTTTGGAGTCCACCCCGTTAGAAAGTATTTAGGAACCCATCCAGCCGGAGTGGGAAGGGAGAAAATCTTTTCTAAAAATCGGGAAAGTTTTCCCCAAATATCTCGGGAGCGCCCGAACCCATCGAAGTTCAAGGGCTGAAGGGGAGCGGGAGCAGGAACTGCGCCCTGCAAAGCGATAAAATAATTAAAGCAGCTTCTGTGGAGGTGGAAACCCACAATAATGACACGGCCAGAAATAGAAAGTGGGCACCCATATAGACAGATAGATTTAGCAACAGGAGAAAAACAAACTGTATCGTCCGGATCGATACGGAGTCAAATAGAGACACGGCAGAGCAGCGTGGAAAGGGAGGATGGAATAAGTTATGATAGAGAGGGAGAAATTAATTACAACTCAATTTGATTCTAATATGGCAAAGCAAGATACTGACTGCGAAGGGAGTTAAAAATAAATCCAGAGGCTGAGCCTCGGGGGTGGGGGGATTGAGGAGGAAAGGCAGGGCTGGGGCAATTTCTGCTTCTGTAATCGTTTTAAAGGAAGGAGAAACCAAAGGTGTCCCCTTTCAGCTCCTTAAGCCTATTACTTTCACTAATGAGTTATATAAATCGTTGACCTGACCTGGATTAAACCAGCATTGTCGTTCGGTACAAACGTGCGGGGGTAAAGGGGCTCGCAGAAGAGGGGTCGCGGGTGAGAAATCCCTGTAAAATAAACATATCCAAGGGGAGGGACACGACAGGGACACACAGACATCCCCCGACCGGGGCTGGGACCGGGGACGGGGTCGGAGCTGGTCGAGTGGCGGTGCCTGGACCCCCCCCTCCAGCCAGCCTTTTCGCTAAAGATGCAGGTTATCACATATGTATCTTTTTCTCCCCTATTTTTTTAGGCCTCTATCTGGACAGGTTTGATTTCCTTTTTTCCTTTTTTTTTTTTTTTAAATTGTAATAAATCGCCCGTAAACCCGGCAGATCTCAGTGTAAAACGAAATTGGTCATGTTTCCAAAGCGGCTTCGGATTTATTTGTATTGAAAATGTATAAACATTCATTCCGTAAAAGGCAACACGTTTAATTAACGATGAGAGAGCAGTTAGGGGCAGAAAGCTAGTAAAATTGTGTGATAAATTTATGGCATTGTTAGCGTGCTTTTAATTATGGCTATTATGTTAATTATTTCACATTAGCATGGAGTTATCAGCAGCATGTCAGATTTAATCAAAACGAGCCTTTCTCTCGAAAATTGTGCTTTTCATTCGCCGCGAGGAGAACGGGGGGTCCCGAGACGAAGTCGCTCCCCCCTTCTTTATTTATTTAAAAATAAATAAATGAAGGCTTTTAAAAAGAGACTTCCCATTGAAAAGAGTGGCTGGACGTGATCCGGGCTGGTGCAGGCGGCAGATCCCTTTAGGCTACAGCGAGCAGCGCAGGGAGACTGAGGAGAGAAGCGACGCTCTTGTTTTTTAGGAATTCACCATTTTCACCCCCTCCGGAGAAGGCATTTTATCATTTTGGATCATTCTGTCAAACAATATGATGTTGCTCATTTTTATCTGTCCCGTTTTACAAAGCCCCCGTTCACACTGCTGGCCAGGACAACGCGCCTCAGTACAAAAGAATAAAAGAGACAAGCCGGGAGGATATGGGATCGCTGCATGGATCAAAAAGGAGGGAAGAGGAGGAGGTGTGTGAGTGTGAGTGTGTGTGCGTGTGTGTGCGCTGAGGGGCTCGCAGCGGGCCGGGACCCTCTCCCTGCTCGGCGCTGCGGGGCTGCTCCCGCACACGCTCCGCAGCCCCCGCGACCGCCCCCCGGCCGGGCCGGTGATGCCGGGGGAGGCGACCCGCCGCTCCCCCAGACGCTTCCGAGCTCAAATAAAAATAATTAAAAATATATAAATGCAAAGGAAAATTAAAATCGCCGGTTTGACAGCGGCGGAGTTTGGGGGGGCTCCGTCCGCGCCGAGGTGCGGAGCTGCCCCCGCCCCGCCGGCAGCCCCGCGCCCGCGGAGATCTGCGAGGATCGCTCCGCACCGCCCCGCACAGCCCGCTCGGCCCTGCCCGCGCCCCCTCCTCCGGCCGGCCCCACTCCCCCTTCCCCACGGGAGCGGGGGGCTGCGACCACGGCAGCTGCTGGCTTATTTTTAGAGCATTTCCATTCCTCCGGTTAATTTTAGATCGATCCATTATTTAGCCCCAGTTCGCCTTTAGGGAAACCCAAGCTGGGGGCGGCCGGCCCTCCGCGGCCGCGGGACCTTCCGCCTTGCGGGGGAAAGGCAACTTCGGGGACCACCCCGAGCCCTCGGGGCTGTCGGAGGGACGAGGCTCCGCTCCCCGCGGAACCTGCGCTGCCCCCCATCCCCGCGGCCCCCCGCGCTGTTTGCGCGCTGCCCTTCCCGCTGAGCTCGCATTTCATCCAGGCGCCGATTTTCCACGTTCCGAGGCCTTTCCTCCTGGGGGAGACACCCCCAAATGCACACACACCCACTTCCCCCGCGCCCCTCCGAGCCAGGCGGAGAAGCCAGGGCTGCCCCGCGGCCCCGGTCCCGTTCCCCGCCTGGCCCCAGGGGACCGCGGGCGGAGGCGGGGAGACACAAACCACCTCCCCTGGGCCCCCCGCAGGGATGCGGTTGTCTATGCGGGTATATGTGCCCGCACACTCTCCCTCCGGGCAGCCCTCGCCGTCGGGGCCGGACAGCGCTGCAGCCCCGCACTGTGTCCATCCTCCCACCGCCCCTACGGTTTCACCCCGAGCTTCTCCCTGCTCCGGATCTAAACACCAGCCAAACCCCGTGTTTATGGAAAAATACGAATCGCCTCGAATTTGGAGTTAATTTTGCTGCAGGTGCGTCTCTGCCCTGGTCATTGCCTCCTCGCTCCCGCCTCTCCCCTGGGAGCCGGGAGGGTGCAGCGGTGCTGGCTCTGCTCGACTCGCAGGGAAATATCCCTGTGTTGGACACAGGTAGGAAAACATCCCGGGGAGCTTGCAAAAGCGGGCAGCAGCGCTCAGGTGTCCCCATGAGGAATCCTCTTGGGACTCACAAAACAAAATAAAAATGGTCAGAAGAGTGGAGCCTGGTACAGCTCAGAGATTCGCGTGCTTTACAAAGCAGGGAGAGAGCAAAATTAACCAAATAAGGTAAAATACAGAATTACCATTGGGCAAATTGGGGTGTGTGAGCAAAGGAGTTCTGCTGCCTTTTGGGCAAGACGGCTGCAAAGTTAGCTGAGATCTGATTTGAAAAAAAAACCAACCCAAAGCATATGGCAACTGTTCAATCAAAATTCGTTTATTCTTCAGATTTTCACTTTCCAAATCCCCACTCTAAAAAAATGGATATTTATCCCCAATTTTGCCTGCAAGCACCTGCACCCACTCTGCAGTCCCATGCAGCCCTGGCATCCAGCAGTGTTGATTCCTGGAAGGGCCCTGCTCATGTCCCCAGTCATCCCATAAAAATGGCTAAAACTCATCCTCTAAACACCCTGTCACATCCCTGTCCCTCCTACATCATGAGGCATAATAAATACATAGGAACAAAAAGCAGAGGTAAAAAATCCTTTAAATTTGATTTATTTGAATTCCCGGAGGAATGGGATGGGTGCAAAAGGGTGACCCTGGCCCAGGTTCTGGGGTGCTCTGGTGGGAGGCACATGGACGTGACATGGACACCCTCCAGCTCATGCTCCAGGGAATGGCTGGTCAGGAAAGGGATGTGCTTGGGCCATCTTGCTTCTTCAAAACCTGCAGATTCCTCCATGTATGGATGGAGAAGGGACACTCAGTGGGTTCTGGAAGGAATATGCATTTTATATGAAAAGACCTTTAATTGTCTGAATAAATCAACATGATGTAGGTTTTTTCCCTCCATCTATGCATGGCTCAAGGCTCAAAGGGATGGTGCAAATGGTGCTATGGGGCAAATATGGGGACATGCCTCAAAAAGGAGGAATGCAAACCAAAAAGAAGGGACACCACTCAAGACTCAAGGATCCACTCAAGGATCCACTGAGAGGCAGCAGTGGCATCTCGTTTCAAATCGCCGCCCTGTGTGTTTTTACACCGACTTCGCAGGTAGGCAGAAGGTGTGAGGAAGGCTCAGCAGGGTTTTTGTTCTCAGTTATTCCCCTTGCTATTGAGATGCAAATGAAGAAGCTAAGAGGATTTCCAGGGCTGTGAGGGAAATCCCTTTGCTGAAAGCAGCACGACTGGGAGCCCTCAGTGTGCTGGGCCAGTCCCTCTCCCAATGTGGAGCAAACGTAGTTCTTAACTCACAGACACTCCCGTGAGATTTCCCACATCGTGGGATCCTCGAGCTGATCCAGAATTTAATTTTATTAATCAGCACAGCCAGGGTGTTGGTGGGAGCTGGCTCCCCCTCCATGTGCTCTCCTGCTTCCCAAGGCTTCATTTGTTTGTTTTTTCCAGGATAGTTTTGTGAGCCTTTCCTCCGGCTGGTGTACAACACCCTGGATTCCCTTTACTGAGCAGGGAAAGACAAGCAGTGAGTTATCGCTGTTGTTAATAAAACTACTCTGCTAATATTTTTCCCCAACACATGGAATATTATTGATGGATCAGGGCTGGAGCCCCTCCAGAGCCACAGGGCCCATGTATCACCCCAGCTCCACGTGCACCCTCCAAATGGGGCCTTGGTGGGGCGTAAGTGGTGCACAGGCCTTTTATGGGCCTTCTGCAGAACGGTGAATTTTACCCAAAATGCAGGTTAAAACCCATGTTAGGTATTAATGTAATCAGGTCCATAATCTCTCTATCAAAAACTCCCCAAGCACCTCTTCACCTCCTAAACCAGGTAGCTCCTTGACTGGAGAGTGCTGTAACATATTTTAGGGGACTCCTTGCTTATTTTTGGTAAAGAAATTATGCATTGCTGAACATCTTCAAGTCCTGGTTTAGGGTAGAGCAAGGGGAGTCACCGAAAGGCCATCCTGACCCGCCACATGTCTGTGCCAGTCCAACATTTTCTCCTTCCAACATTCTAAACACAGAATTGTGTTATCACAATTTTCCTATGAAAGGTGGGTGATTCCACAAACTTCTTAGAAGCAGAACTGCCAGCATCAGTCTGCTTTTTTTTTAACCTCCAAAACCTATTTTTTCAGACCAAAATATAGATATATATTTAACTTTTTGGGCAACACTGACCCCTTCCATCAGAGCTGCTGCTGTTCCCCACAAAGTTCTGTCAGTTTGCCCATTAGGATATTTCTGCGAATTCCACTTAGATACTTCACCTTATTAGAGGCATTTTATTAAACATTTTATTAAAGTCTTTTAATGCCTTCCAGGGCATGTTGTAAAACCCTACTGATTTCAGAAGCTTCTTTGAGGGATCACAGGCAGCACAGAGCCCAGCTCATGTCTAGGACAGAATGGATAAAATCAGGGAGGGTTTTCATTTTGACAAAAATCTTTAAAGGATGGTATTTCCTATTGAAAGGGGAGGATGTAAAAAGCAGTATTTATTCCTTAAACCACATCAGTATTATTTTTTGTTGTATTTCATGCTTTTGACCAGACAAGAGAGATTTCCAAGAGGAATTCCAGCTAAGGAGGCAATGAAACATTGTATTGAGCTGGTCAGGTAGTATTTACAGTCTGTAAATAAAGCTTATTTAGGGGCTCTTGTTAAAATATTCCACGATAGACGAGTTCACAGGCATTTTAAACTGGATTCTAAGCAACTGGGCAGAGAGAAAATATGTCTGTGGGACCATGAAACATTTATCTGTGCAGAAGGAGAGGGGGGGAAAAAACCCAGGAATGATCTATCATAAGGGAGGAAAGCTGCACCTCAGCATTTGCCAAAATGTCTTAATTGCTTTGTAAACTCATCTAAATAAATAAAATGTGGAAGGCTGTCGCAGCTCTCTGCTAAGGCACGGAGATAAAAATTCTATTCCTGCCCAGGGCTGGGCTTATTCCTGTTTTGGGACTGTTTACTGCTAGTGCAGCAGTTTAGGAAGTTGTCACAGGGCTTGGAGCAGGTCATGGAGGTGTGGAGTGATCCCTGCACCAGGCCTTGACCATAGATACGAGCCACTTGGGCATCTTTTGGCTCCACTGGATGGAAACTCACACCCCTTGTGGCTCCTCTTTACTCAGTTTTTTTACTGCTACCTGCATGTTCTACTGGTGAAAATGGCTCTGTGATACTTGTAGATCCTTCCCTTTGAGGACTTGCACGGCACAGGTGTGAGAGGGCTCCTTCTGGTTCCTTAGGTTTATTTAAACTTTCCAGTTTGTGGCTTTCCTCCTCAGAATCCAAATGAGATCATCGCTCAGGGCACATGGACATTCTCATCAATCTCATGATTCTTGTGATAGAAATGATCCTCCCCCTCTGCCCCCTCAGGTGAGACCCCACCTGCAGAGCTGCCTCAGCTCTGGGGAACAACATCAGAAGGACATGGAGGAGGCCATGGAGATGCTCTGAGGGCTGGAGTCCCTCTACTCTGGAGACAGGCTGGGAGAGCTGAGGGTGTTCACCTGGAGATGAGAAGGCTCCAGGGAGACCTTAGAGCCCCATCCAGTGCCTAAAGGCTCATAGCATTTAAATCATATAAATGAATGGGACTTAAATATGTGTTTCAGGTTAACAATATCCTAATGCTGAACTAGAGATTCATTTTTCAGATAAGTCTTGTTGAAATTTGGAAGGTAAATATTCATCTTCATATATATGAAATATCTTCTTTCCTTCCTTTCTCCTGATAGATTTTACCATTTTATTTTTGTTTCTAGCGAACTTTGACGTGGAGCAATGGTCATTCCTGCTCTGGAGCCTCAGCACACGCAGCTCCTGAGTGACTCCAGTGGCTGTTGAGGTGCTGGTTGGTGTTAACACACTCTGCTCACGGAGAGGAGAAGGCTCATGGCTGAGACAGTCATACTATCCTGCTGCTTTGGCTTTTATTAACTAATTAATTTGGCTCCTAATAACTAATGGCCCAGTTCTGCACTCCTCATGCATGCAGAAAAGGACATTTTCTCATAAAGCTGTGCTGGATCTCAAACAACTTTACTCCTGTCTTGCTTCCACTGCAGTAATTATTTGCATGAGTTTTTCCTCAAGTAGGGAAGGATTTTTCAGGCTGTAGCTGTGGGCAGGACATATGTCCAGCATAGCTATAGCAAACATGTCTTGCATGATTTACATGTTTCTTATGTGTGTGAAATGTAATATACTTGTATGTTTTGGAGCCATGTATTTAGATATGATCTCAGATAAATATGTTCATATCATATAGCACTGAGATACTTATTTTCACTTAGGACTGCTTGCATCAAGGACTTCTTTCTGTGCTTGGTAGGGTCAGTAGCAGCCTTGTTATTGGATTCACTGGATCATTATTAGGTCCAAATTTTCCCTTCAAATTCAGTCCTCTGTTTGAAATACAAATGTGTAAACAACGCAACCATTATACTTAAGGCAAATATTAGCGTTAAATATGGATCCAATGGCAAAAAGATTTATGCCTGCCTGTACAAGACCCGATAATCCCTTGAAAGAGGAACAATGTTATATTTTCTATCTCCCTATGACACTTCAGTGACAAGTCAGCAGGGTCTTATTCCTTCGCAGAATGACGTGGAACAGGTTGAGCTGCAGCTCTTGCCCGGGTGAATCACGCTTCTCGTCATAAAAAACTTCATGCAACTCTCTGGCAGAATTACCTGGACAGAAGTCTCTCCTTTAATTTACTTTTCTGTCACATTGCTTCCCTGAATTCCCGAAGCTGAGAAGGAGGAAGAGGCAGGAAGAGGAACGTCCTGATTCCAAGCAAGGTATGAATCTGAAAACGGACAAGTTAATTCTTCTTAAGTTTCCTAATTCAGGAAGATAAATTAAATAAATAAATGCTAATATAGAAGTAAAAAACACACAGTGCCTGACAGGAGAGTAGCATTTTAATGGCATAACTTGTGAACAATCTTGCTGAAAGGTCTCTGTGCTTGCTGCCTGTTAGTGCCTGACTGTGCTTCTGTGCTCCAATGTTTGCTCCTGTTTTCTTCTGCTGAAGTTTATAGATCCAACTTTAAAAAAAGGGGGAGTGCTTCCATAACTGCAGTAAATTCCACTCCAGCCCCGTGCCTTGCTGTTTAACGGGAATCAGCTGAGAGCTTCATATTTAGTTTAATAAACCGTAATTTCTGCCAAAGGTAACTGTCACCTTCTGTTTCATTCTGCACGTTTATTTTTCAAGCACCAGAGCTGACCTCCGAACTCAATCTGCACTTGCCTATTGATGCATAAATATCTGTAATATCACAGTAAATTAAATTCAGTTTTAAAGGGTTTCTATTTAACAATCTGTCAGAACTTTCACAGCGTTTGATTTCTAGTTTCCTCTGTCCACTGACAGGTTTATCTCAGTATGGCTTGATTAATGAAACCTTTTATTTGGAGTAAGCACACCTATTATTACCATAATCTCTTAATGCTTGCTTAGGCAACATTGTACTCTGACAGCAGGGCTCCAAAAACTTCCAGCCCCTTCACTTCTGGCAGCAGGATTCAGGTGCTGGAGAAGGGACACCAGTGTCTTGCCCTGCACTCTTGGGGGTGCTTCAAAATCAAACAGTTTCCCAGTTTAGCAGGTTTGAAAATGTATTTTCACATAAACTGGTGTTAAACATGCCTTATTACAAAGTATTTTCACCTAAGATTAACAACTGTACATTTAATTTGTGGTTAGTCTTTCCTAAGGAGGAAATGGGTGTTCTCAAAATGAGTTCTTGAGGAGGATTTGTTGAATTTGGGGGAAAAAAATATAGCACAGCCTAGAAAAGTTCGTATAGATTTGGATATCAGAGCTGTTGTATTCTAATGCCTGATTTTCCTATCATAGGCCCTGAGAAAATCACTTGATGTCTCCGTGCTCTAATCCCACCCGTCTGTGCTGTAATCCCATCTCACTGATGGTGTAACAGAGCAAACAGAGTTACACCACACAGGTGGCAGAGTGAAACCGCTCCAGATGAGAGACAGTCAGGGCAAAATATTCCAGATTTTCTCTGTTGAGTGGGAATAATGCTCAGGAGGAAATTGAATTCCTGATTCCCCCCCATTGCTGCTGTGTCTGTGGACAGCTCTGCAGCAGCGATTGGGATGAAAAATGAGGTGCCTTGATGCCCTTACTTGATGCAGGACAGAAGCAAGGAAATAACCAGCAAGTTGCATCCCTGGATTAGGAAAAGATGTGATTTTCATCCCTGAGAGAGCTTTACTTTTAGACAAGTTAAGGAGAACTGCAACTCTCCCAGGGTTTCCTGAGGATTTTGCTCCTTCCCAGCTTGTACAGGTGGTGGGTGAACTTCCAGCCCCATGGAGAGCAAAGGGAACTCTGACACTGACTTGGGAGTTTGATTCCATTCTTATTCTTGTTTACAACTGGGGTTTGGGCTTCTTCCAAGTTACTCCTCACTGGAAGTTCTTAGTTATAACCTGGTTGTCAGACTCTGTCAGGTTCTGAAAGTGAAGACCCCACCTCCCAACCTGAGCACCTAAAGAGATTGAATAACTGGGGTGGGCTCTGATGTTTGGATTGTCTCCAACTTTCCAGGAACACTGTTTGCTTTTAGCTCTTCAGGACTTCCAAGAGACTGTCTAATTGAAATCCACACCCCACTGAATTTTGGGACAAAGTTCCCACCAGCATCAGTAAAATTGAGATTGCTGAGCATGCCAACATAAGGTCACACGTGGAAAGTGTCACATATGATATGTCACTTCAAACGATCACAAATACCTTTTATGCAGGTATACCAAGAACTTGCATGCCAGCATCATTAAAGATCAGAATGATTTTTAAGGTGATTTGTGCACTTGTTTCTTCAGGAAGAAAATATTCCAAAATTTTATTGCATTAAGACATTAATCAGCATAGGGGAATATATATTCTCAGTTCTGCATTAAGACCCAGAGAGGCCCCGTCATTCCTCAAAAAACAACTTACAAATGAGGATTATATTTGTCAGTGTGCACATACAGAGAGAACACACAAAAGCACATACAGTCCTTTGCATGTATATACTCAAATCACAGAATATTTTCGCAGAATAAAAAAGTGGAGAAATTCATTAGAAGCAAATTGTGTATTTTCCATCAATAAATGCAATACGGTTTGGTGGCCCTGCACACAGTGAGTGTTTCTGCAGCACCAGGAGCTACACTTTCAATAGACAAATGCTTCAGATTTTCATAAAAGTGTTTATTTGCTCCAAAGTACAGACTCTGCTCGTGCAATCCTCCTTGTGGAATTATTATAATTCTCTGACACGTCGCAGACTTTTTTGGGTTGTTTCACACTCTGCTTTTTAACCTTCAACAACAAATATTGTTGTATCATGAAGACAGCAAATCCAAACAATTACATATGTAGTCCAAAGGCATACACAAGAAAATCAATATTTGACATCTTTGCAACTCCCTCCTTGGAGCAGCGCTCAATAGCTCTTATTCATTATACACTTATATCTCTTTCACATTCGCCTTTGTCACCAGAAACCCATTTTTTTTTCTCCTTTGACTTCCACATAACTTCTTTGCCCTGTACTTTTACAGATGCCTTCTGGCTATAAATACTAATGAAATCTCTTTGCTTAATTCAATTTTGCTGGTACACTTACAGTTATGACCTAACTTTCCCACGAGAGAGACTGATTGAACATTCCAATACCTTATGGATGGGAGCAAACACTCCACAGAACTGGACTGACAATTTCCATAATTATAGAATTCACAGCCTAATGACCTTAAAAAACAATAAAAAGATCTCTTGTTAATTCCATTTCTGTTACTGACATTCAAGATATTTCATTTTTCACAGGACAACAAATTTACTTTTTATTTTCAAAAGAGCAGTCTATCCTTTTACCCTAGATTAAATTTTCTGAATATTGAAGGATTTCATTGAATATTTAGCATTTCTTTGTCTTTTAAAAGTTAGAATATTTATGATCCATAGAATGCTCCTGACTGATTTATAGCAATCAATTATAAGAGTGCGTTTTCAAATAGCCCTTTTAAAAATGAAGAATAGAATAATTAAAAAGATCAGAAGTCCTCCCTTGCATATAATTATTTCATTATTTCATTACAGTGCAGAAATTGTTTTTGCTGACTGCGAACAATTTTAATTGAGCCAAAGCTGTATTAATATACGATAGCAAGCAGTTCTTCCTAAGAAATAAGATCACTAATTGCCTAAATTTTTATTCAGCACAGTGAGCCTTAAAAGCCACATTGTAATATAACCCTACTCAGTAGGTACAGAGGATCCTTTTTGCCATGGTGGAGACATTCCCAAAGCATAACCTTGCAGCTCATTTATTCCTTCAACAGGTTTATTGCTGCATGAAACATTTGTTTGGGTGCTGATTTGTGGCAGGCTGAGAGCAGAGGGCTTTGTGCCAGCCTGGCCCTGCTCCAACAAGGCTGACTGTGCCATCTATGGCCACCTTGTCCCCGTGTTTTGGTGGGAACACCACCAAAACACCACACAACTTCCCTACACTGCTTTTGTTCCTCACATTCCATTGCCTGGCTCTCTCCAGCTGCTCCGGGGTTTCTATGAATTGAATGGTGAGAAAGAGAAAACACCTGGGAGAATTTAAAAGCAGGAGCCTGATTTTGGCACCTTAATCACCATGTGGTTGAACCCTTTCCTTACTATAAGGATTTGGAGAGCTTTCGCTGTTGCTAAAAGATCTAAAGTGTACATACCCCACCCTGGGTCTGTATCCCCAGCTTTCCAAGGATGTTTGCTACAGGCTGGGTTTTGGGTGGGCTTGCTTTGACCAGGAGACCTGTTCTCAGACTGCCCATGCTACTGTTTGACCTCTGTGCTGGACGGACACCCCCAGGTTGGTGTCTACCTAACAAACCCAAGGCAGCTCCAGGCACTGGGAGGAAGCTTCAGAGGAACAGATGGACTGCTGTGCACTTCAATTGGGGTGTAAATATATTTCACTGCCACTGGTGCCACCTCTCTGCACGGAAGGATTTGGCTTGCCCTGAGGACTTTCTCTATCGCCTTCCAAAAACCACCCCTGTGCTAGCTGGACTGAAACCCCTTTGGTACTGTGGGATGTGCCAAATTATTGTCAGCTTTGCAAACACACACTGGTCCCTTGGCCATGACTGTCCTTCCTGGTGCTCCCCACAGGGACTTGCAGGAAGGGGGTTTGGGCTGTCCCTAGTACTGTGGGTGCTGGCAGGGGCTCTATAGGAGGCTGTAGGGGCATAGCTATAGGGGCAAGGCTATAGGGGCAAGAGCTGTTCTTTTTTCCCAAGCCCTCCCCATCCTCTGAGGTGTGCCAGGTAATCCGTTGTTGTGTTCAGCTCCTAAGCTGAGCTCAACATCCCAGCTGATATAGACCAAGAAACACTTGGTGAGGTTGGCTCAGAGTCCTTTAACTTCACCTGAGACAGTTTTTTGGAAAGAAGCAAAGTCCTTTTAATAAATAATAACACCTTAGCCAGCGGTGCGGGCAGATGGCTCGTGACAGCTCCTGCCTGAGGTCTCTGAGCTCCACAAGAGGAGCAAGACCATGTCAGAGGCAGAGCAGTGCCTGGAAGTGCAGACGTGCTGTTATCAGGGAATGGTTGCTGCAGGGGAAGTCTGGAGTTTGTCTGATGTCCACATCTCTCCTGTCACAGCACAGTCCCTTCCGAGGTGCTGGGGGAAGTTGCAAATGGGGTTTGTGAATAAGGCTCTTTGTCAGTGCTCAGCTCTTACCCCCCTCCTCTCAAAGTCTGGATGAAGCCCATCCAAACAAGAAAAGTGGAAATTAAAGATAAAATCCTGGTCCAATGCATCAGCCTTAATATAGTGTCTGAATGGGTGAGGAAAGACTTGTAATTACCTCCAAGTGAGGCTGGAATTTTCCTCCTGAGTTTGCAACTTTCCAGTCTCACTGTGAAGCCTTAAACTCAGTTTTGGTGCCAAATTAACACTGTTGCATTAAAGTAAGAACAGAGGAAGTCCCAGTACCAATAACAGCAGGCAGCACTCAGGTACAGCCGCAGTAAGGATTGCATGGCAGCAGATGTGATGTATCCCTCTGCTATTCCATACTGGCAGCCCTCAGGTACATGGTTATAATTCCTGTGAGAGACAGGCTCTGGAGATGACAGACTGAATAGTTACAATCTATCATGAAAAATTTTCAAGGATGAGTTAATGATTTTGTGCAATTTCCAGACCAGTTAGCAGAAGCCTGGGAGCCTGGAAGCTGATGTTTCCCTGGGCTGCAGCTCACCAGGAACAAGTAACTGTTTTCTCCTCGTGCTTCAGTTTCCATATTATAAAATAAGTAAAGATCCTGCCTTTCCTGTGAAATGATTTAAATCTATTTCAGAAAAGTGCTGTATAGGAATTACTTCAGAGCAGGAAAGGGGAGTTATAATCAACCCAACTTTTCTTGCAGTAAAACCAGTGCTAAAATTAGTCCTGAGTTAACCCTTTTGTTTTTGCTGAACAGATGAATCCTATGTTTGCCTTAAGGAGGTGGATGGTGTAAGACAGGGAATGTGCCTTTCTTTCTCAGTGACTTTGGTGTCTGATATCTGTGCCCAAGCAGATACACAGGCATTTACATTTGAAGCATCCCATTACAGATCCTATAACTCAGCACTGCTCCCTGCAGTGTAGGATGCAGCTAAAATTTGGTTTTGGCACCCAAATGAGATATACAGAGTGATTCAAGCTATTGATGCTGTAAAACAGGCCACTTTGTGTCCTCTGGCACAGTTTGTGCACAGGATGTGGTCATGCACACTGTCCCAGGGGACACTGATCAATGTAGGATTAAACTGGGACTATCCTATTCTGCAGGTGGAGGTGGGAAATACTGGAAACTCCTTCTGCTTGTTCTGCTGTTGTGTGCATGGTTTTTGAGCATGTGAAAAGGTCTTACACCTTCCCAGGTGAACTCTGCCCTGCTGTGGGTTCCCTGGGGAAAGCCATTAAAAACAACAACTCCACCAAGTTGGTTTCATTGAATCATGGAACCGCTGGTTTGGAAGGGACCTTAAACCTCATCTCATTCAACACCCTGCCATGGGCAGGGACACCTTCCACTAGACCAGGTTGCTCCAAGCCCCTTCCAGACTGGCCTCGAACACTTCCAGGGATGGGACATCCTCCTCTGCAGAGGTCTGAAGCTTAGTTTCCCAGCCCATAAGAAAATGCTCACAGTCTGCTCTTCCAGATGTCAGCTGAAAAGCTAAAAAATTGAGAAAGATCCTCAGTGATTCCACAGTCATCCTCACTGGAGCTGCTGGTACCTTGTTCCCTGGGCACAGCCCTGCAAGTCATGTCCTCACAGTGCTCCAGGACCCTGACAAGGAGACGAGGCTCCAGCTGTGCCCAGACACATTTCTGCAGCACTGACCCTTGGCTCACAGCTCTGTTCTTTGAAAACTTTGGCACTTTTACTATAGTGAGTCCTCTTGGTGCTTCCTCAGTGCCCAGGGTGATCCCTAAGGGGTTTGCTCCCTCACAGCCCCAGGACAGATGTGCTGGCAGCATGTGCTACAAAGGATTTGTGCTGCCATCTGTGTCCTTTGTGCCTGCTCATGGTTTGTCCCCCTGTGCCCAGCAAGATGGAAAAGGTTATTTGTCTTAAGAACATTTTCTCTTTCTCTCTCTTTGTTGTGCACCAGCATCAACAAGCAATTTGCTCTTTCTGGCATGATTCATTCATATTTGGGCCCTAATTGTCCCTCCCTATGCTGGCTGCTGCTTGCCTGGCTATTCCCAGCCTTTCCCTGGGGTGTTCCATCGAAGCAGGGTCAGCCTTTGGCTGCCAAGTGGTAGCTGTTGTGCTGCTCATGTCCTCCATGAGAACAGGGACTGCTCTCAGAGTGGTGCTTGGTGTGAGCTGGGATGGGGAGAGCTCCAAGCAAATGCTTTGGGACAGTTTCAGATGTTCCTGCCTCCAAGACAGCTGTGGTGCTGGAAGGCTACCCAATTCCCAGCCCTCCTGTGGAGCCCTGTTCAGGACAGAGGAGATCTGACAAGACACTTGACCGAGCTAAAAAGTGGAGACCATCCTCTGTGCTGCTCCAGCTAGGCTGCCATCAGTACCCAAAAAAGCACAGTTAAGGCTAAACTCATAAACTTATACAAGACATGGCACAATCGCTAATAAAACACCCAACCTAAGCCCTTCCCCCTTTCACCAGAGTGACATGAGGCTTAATTAGCTAGCACTTTAAGGTGCTTAGATAGTCCATTGATGGGAAATAATAACTTATCTCCATTGCATCCAAAATTTTGCAAGGGAGAGAAGATCTAGCAGGAGGGTCTCAGTTCCTGAAAGTGATTCTGATAGCAGTTCTCCCTGGCTTTATATTCCAGAGGGACCATATTCCTGGTCCTGCCCTCACTCCATCCCTGCAGTGGAGCCATTAGGAAGGGACTATATCCCTCAACACTGCCAAATATGCAGAGTTGCCTGGCCTGGGTACCTCTGGGAGGATTTCGGGCATCTAGGTGATGCAGAGTGTGGCAGGGCTGGCACAGAGATGCACCATGTCTTGCCCTGTAATCTTCCTCTCTCTGATACCCAAGAAATTGTAGGAGGATTTAAATCTCAGGAGTTCCCAGAGGGATTTGGTGATTCACCCTGAGCTCCCTGTGCAGCTGGTCTGTGCTGCAAAGTCATTTCTACACCCACCACCTTGCCAGCACCACACACACACACACACACTCACTGCACCTCTGATGGCAAAAGCCAGAACATATCGCTTAGAAAGGCTCCAAAAAACCCACTTTTCTTTTATAATAATATTTCCACAGGCCGAGCAATTGATGGCTGGAGTAGGGGAAAACATACATCTTTGCTTCCGAGTAATAGGCTGCAGATTTGCAAGACTAAATCCTTTTAAAAACCGAGAATCACATCCATTCAGTCCGTAAAAGAAAAAGAAGTCTAATTTGATAACATTATACATAAAGTGTTTTCTTGACTTAGATATATTTTAGGCATGCTGGTTATATAATACAGAACAAGCAGGGGGAAAGGACTTGATCACATTCAGATGATACTAAATTATCTTATGACACAGGCTGTATCTTTTTTACAACAGAAAATGGAAACAACTGTGTCCTTGACCTTCAAAAAGGAATTGACTTCCCTAGCTTAACTATTCAAACAAACAACTGTGTACTCTCTTCAATTCCTGTGATAATTTTGATTTACTGTAAATGACTGAATTTAATGAACTAAATTATGCTATTTAAATGCATTTTGTGAATGGTATTGTAGTTTGTTACTAAGCATTATGTCTATGCTAAAGTGTGCTGTAAATGATATGATATGGAACATATGTGCTGTATTCATAATTTAACTGTTGCTATGGAGTGCCTTCTTCAATAGGCTCCTTTGAAAAATGAGTTCTTTATTTACCTGGTGAAATGAAGGTGATTTCTCAGCAAACCTCTAGGTCTCACTGACCTTGACAGAATTACAGTGCTAATATTTTCACATGGATGAACCGTTCTTCAATAATTTTTCCAAAATAGATGGCACAAATCGGTTTTCTGTTAATGCTGGGACATATTGCGTGTTTTCTAATCTCACTTTTCTTTTTGTTTGAACAAATGTTTATTACAGCTATTGCAGAACGACTCCCATCCTCGTTAGTGATAACAGGTTTCTGAGTTCAGAGCTGGATCTCAGGGTCTTGGACAGGAATCCCAGCAATGCCTGGAGCCTGATGTTGCAGGAACAGCCAGTATCCACCTGCTGTGTCCGGCCATGCGATGCAACGTGTGTTATGCTCCTGTTGCTGAAACTGTATATTTGAATTTCTCTGCGCTGATTTTTCGTATTGGACTCAACCACTAAAATCCATGGGGATTTTTTGTAGGTTTTCTTTTGTTGGTTGGTTGGGTTTGGGTTTGGTTTTTGTTTGTTTGTTTGGGTTTTTGTTTGTTTTTTTAAATGCTGCTGCTGGCCCTGCAATTTTTGTTACTGTAATGGTTGTGTTGTGGGGAACAGGGATGTGAGTTTGCTTGTTTCTCACCTTCTGAGCAACCTGGTCTAGTGGAAGGTCTCCCTGTCCATGGTAGGGTGGAACAAGATGAGCTTTAAGGTCCCTCCCAACTCAAACCAGTCTGTGATTCCATGGTTCTGTGATGTCCCTCTCAGTACCTCCAAGAGCAATAACCATTTTCCCTCGCAGGGGCATCAGGACCATGCTCAGGTCTGCACAGACACAGCCTGACCCTTCTGCAGATCCAGCCTGATATTCTGCAGAGGCTCTGAAATGTGAGCTCTTCTCATTAGTGAGGCACTTCTTACTAGTGAGTCCTGCCCCTTTTGCAGCTTTGTTATGAGATGACAAAATCACCCCACTATTGGGGAAAGTACCCTACCAACTATGAATCAGCTGCAAAACCCCAAGCTGTTGCTCCAGAAATTCAACAGGTACTTTGGCAAGTTGGTGCTAAATACACCAGAAATGTTCCGTATGATAATGTAACTTATTTAAAGGGAAAAGGTTACCTAAGTAAATGTCTAGGATAGTTAAGGCCACACATTTGACTCTATTTTGCTGATATTGGGGGTTTTTTTGCACTTAAAGCCAGGTTCATCAGAGCTAAAACTGCAAATTCCCTTTAGCCTCACACATTTTTACCTTTGACACCTCTGTGCTAGTCAGGGTCACAAATTAAGGATTTCTATGTAAAATAATATGTAAGAATAATTCTAGTGCTTTCAGAAAATGATACGAAATTGAGTAAAGTCTCTAGAATTCATTGGCTACTTTTAAATTTGGAAACTCACTTCACATTTTTCTGATTCTCTTCTTCTTTCCAAAGAGAAAATGTTAATACTTTCTGAGACTAAATAACAATGCAAGAAAATTCTGGCAACAACAGGGAAGGATTTTTATAACATCTTGCAGCATATCAGTCTTCATACAATGTGCATTTAATGGGTCAAATAAGGACACTCTTGATGAAACATTGAGCCATATATAATACCACCTTTTAACTAATTTGAACGTTCACAATAAATTATGACTGCATTTCATAACTGTTCATCAACCAGCAGTTCCCAAGGAGAACAGCTGAATTTTCTGAACATTGATTCTTTTGGAAAACCTGGATGGTTCTGACTGTAGGATGTGTGTTATCATTGCAAACAAATGTAACAAATACTGTAAGAGTTTTTTTTAATAGCCATATTTTCAACAGCACATATCACTGGTGGTATTTTTACATGTACAAAGGCTCCTCCTGGAGGTCAGTTGTGTTTTCAGATGCCCTGCTCCACACTCAGGTGGGGTTTTGCAGACCAGCCTGGGTTCCTGTCTGTGCCAGAAAATGTACTTGAAAACCAAACTGCCAAAAAAATAAAATCAAACAGATGTGGTGTGTGTGGTTAAAAAACCCTCTTGCTAAAAATCTGTTCCAAAATGTTTCCTAACCATGTGGAAATGGGTCTGTTGGTTTGGATGTGTCTATAGAGGGAGAAAAACTTGAGGATGATTTCATATTTTTACTTTCTCTTGAAAAAATAAACAGACAGATCTGCTGAAGGAAGATCAAACAGCAAAGGCCTCCTCAAAAAGGAGATAACACTTCCCAAGGCCTGTCTAAAGTGGGTACCCCTGGTATTTCCTGCTGTGGGGAGTTTGAGCACACAGCCAGTGTGTCCAGGAGCTTGAGCTTCAGCTCAGGTCATCATCACCTTCCTGAGAGGCTTCAGCAAAGGCAGCACTGAGGGCAGATGGGACCCCTGCCCACCTTCCCTGTCATGAGAGGAATTCCTTCTCTAGCACTTTGTTGGCTTTTTTTATTTTGGGTGAATCAAATGCAATCCAAAACAATGTGTAGGCAGTGGATAACACCTCATGAGCCAGGAATTGGCATGGCATGAGCAGCCTGCCCCAGGTACCTGCTCTGCATTGTGCACTGTAATTGTGGGAGAGGGAAGGAGCTATTTTTCAGCAAGTGGCTATTGGATACTCCCCGTGCTGCATATCAACAACCAGATCTTGACCCAGAAATGTCAGTCCCTGCTCAGAGCAGACAAGGAAGCATAATTAGAGATGCTCTGGCAACGTATTTTAGCACTGACGGTGACAATGTTTAAATTTTTAATCAGGCATGTAACATAAAAAGCACATAACATGAAATGTGAAAAGAAAATTGGCAAATACCAACGTGCTGTTTGACACTTTATTTCACTGAAGGAAGTGAACATCAATAAACATTATTTATCATAAATGACAGAGAGGAAGGCGTGTTTCTAATAAAAACCTTCCCATTGCAAGGGGTGAATCTCATAAAAGCACCCTGATAGTACTGTAAAAACCATGCTGGGCCAGACCACAAAAGGAAACACAGGGACCTTTATTGGGAATCTGTGATGTGCACCCAAATGTGTTCTCTCATGACAACTGGCTTTGGGGGGCAGAGGGATCCCCTCAGGGTGCAAGGACCCTCCTCCTTCATCTGCTATGTCCAGATGTGGCACAACTCTGAGCCCTATGGAGGATGGCACAAATGTACCTGTATGTGTGATACAGCAAAAATCCTCCCAGGTTGGAGGTTCAACCCTTCAAGAACTGCATCCCATGGCAAGTTTGGCTCAGTGCTGGCAAACACTGAGCTCACTAGTCAGATATTTCTAGTTGAAATATTAGAGACAAGCTGAAGAGATGGGGTGGTGTGCAGATGAGTCCCATGTACTGAACCAAGGTGCGAACAGGGAGCTGTTGTGTGACTCCCTCTCTCCAAAGCTCTTACAGTCTTTTCCTGTTTTAGCAGAGCCTTTCAACATCAATGTCTCCATAAACTACACTTTCTCCTGCCTAAATCCTGTCCCTCCCACCATGTCCAGTGGATGTGGGCTCTGCTGGGCGAGGCCCTGTGGTGTTCGGAGCCTGGAGAAGCACTGAGCTGGCTTTACAGGGCTAGATGAATGCACTCAAAATTCCTGGAGGGGAGTACGCCAAAGTTAGAAAAAGTCTGATTTAGGGCTATTCTGGTCACTTCCATTTGTCTCTGTCTGCGTCTGAATAGAGAGTCAGTCTCCAGCTGCATGATTCTAGCTTCTGCAACAAGAAAGTACAAACTTAGAGACAACAACTCCTTCATGCAGTTCACGCTGTGGCAAACACTGTGATTGCTTCTGAAGCCCAGGTGAACATGTGTGCACACTCTGCTCACTCCTGAGTGTCTGGAGCTCCTCTCTACCTTCTCCAGCTGCAACACTCCCTTTCCTGCCACTTAAAAATCCCCTTCTCTTCCAGCCCTGGTCCTTGACATCTGCATCCCTGATGCAGGTTCCTGTGTTTAATACCTCACTGCCAGGTCTGACTCTTGTCTCCTCTGCACCAGGGTTATGTTTCCTTCATCTGTGCTGCTGGGATGTTGTGAGGAAGAGCTGAGAACACAGGGAGGAGAGTGTTCTGAGGCAGGAGGGAGCCTGGGAAGTCCTGCTCAATGCCAAAGCTGTGGGCTGCTCTTCCCTTCCTTGCTCCGATGGGATCATGGTTGCCTGGTTGATGGGAGCTGTGAGGAGATTTCCATGTGCAGAAGACAGAGTCTTTGGAGGATGTAGTTGACAAATTCTAAGACCTCTGAGTAAGTTTTTTATGAACTTCACCAAATCCAGGTAGAGTCAGGAGCTCATTCCCAAAAGCAACAGAAGCCTCCCAGCCAAATTTTAAGTACAAACCATACTGGAATGACATCTCTTCAATGAGATGGTAGTGAGATTCCTTTTAATGTGGGCAAAAGAAAATATTTTGCCTTTTCCTTGTTTTAAGGAAGATGTGAATTTTTTTTCCTTCATTTCCCCCCCCCCCAGTTTGAGTCAGACAGTCATCATAGGACATTTCATTTCATATAGGTGAAGGCTGGCAAAGATAGGGGCAACTGAGAGCAGATTTATAGAATGGGAAGTGTCAGACAAGTTGAACCATAGGCACTGATCTTCTCCACTTTTCATGGAATTAATAATAAAGCTTTTCATGAGAGCCTGCCTGGGTTAACTCCTGTATGATCACAAGCCTCCACGTTACTAATAATAGCATCATGGCTAAAATATCTCCATGTTTACTGAGTTTCATATTCTAATATTGTGACTCTGTTTTGCCCTGCTTTTTCTCTTGTTTTCCATTCCCGTCATGCTGTTACACTAATATTTTCCATCTTGGTTCCAAGGGCTGCCATCATTAGCTGCTGCACCACGTGAACATTTGCGTCTCTCCATCAGATTTGTGAGGAGGCTGCTATGGCATGGCCAACTCTCGTGGCAGTGTTTCCAGAGAGCAGATGGTGACAGCTCAGCGCTGTCACCCGAGGCAGCTGGGGTGAGTTCCCTCTCTTGGAAGCATGGACTGTGACCATGGCATGACTGGAACTGGTTAGAATTTGGGCAAAGAAAGAGGAAATTCATTTTTTTCTAAAGATAAGTAGTTCTGCATTTATTTTAAATTGAGGCAACTGATAAAATGCTGTTGTCAACCCTCACCATCCAGCAGGAGTAGCTGTTTCTATTGTCTAGAGGCATCACTGCACTACCCCAATTAAGTTCCACCACACAGTGCTTACCCTATGACAAAGAGTAAATTTGTGTCATGGAAGGAAACAAGAGAGTTTGCAACTGGACTGTTAGTCCTTCTTTACACCTCATATATTTGGTCAAGCACAGTTTCTACTGGACCAAAATCACTGCTAAAACACAGGAATAAATGTTTATCCCAGCTCTCTACCAATTTTTGAAGCACTAGACACACCTCTTCAGACCAGATCCCTACATTTGATTTCATGGGGATGTAGATGCTGAAGGATTTGGGTCTTAATCCCCGCTCCATTTTCTCAGCTGAAAGACAGGAGTAATATTTCTCTGCCATACAGCAGTCTCACAGTGAGTAATTATTTCATATTTGTAGAGTACTTTGGGAAGAATGTGCTCCATATTGCTGATATTATTAACTTTTGGAGCCCAAGATGGAACAGTGAAGTGCGTCTGTGCTGTGCAGTTCTGCTGATCTTGAAACCTGAGGAATATTTTGAAACTCTGACAGGAGAAACTCATAGAAACAAAAAGAAATCCTTCCTCACAGCAAGAATTTGGGGAAATAATGAAGGACCATCAGTACACAGTCCATCTTCTTGTTCCAAAATGAATGTGTTTCCAGCCCACATCAAAGCTCTATTTGCTTCTCTTGTCAGATGATTTTGTGGGAGTGTTGCAGGGGGCTGGAGCGTGTCGGGGTGACTGAGTCAACTTGTAGGAAGGACTTACTCAGGCAGCAGACGTGCAAGTAGAGGTCAGGGTTAGCATGGACAGGGCACAGGGTCTGGTGAGTGGGTGAGAGATTCAGAACAACAAATAGATATACTGTAGGACAGGAATCCAAATGTGTCTTGGGCTACATTAAAAGAAGTGTGATCAGCAGGTCAAAGGAGGAGATTTCCCTCTTCAACCCTGCTCTGGAGCACTGAGTCCAGCTCTGGGCTCCCCAGCATAGCAGGGATGGGGAGCTGCTGGAGCCAGTCCAGAGGAGGCCACGAAGATGCTCCCTGGGCTGGAGCACCTTTGCTCTGGAGACAGGCTGGGAGGGTTCAGGGTGTTCAGTCTGGAGAAGAGAAGGCTCCAGGGAGGTCTGAGAGTCCCTTCCAGTGCCTACATGGGCTCCAAGAAAGCTTGGAGGGACAGGACAAGTGGGAATGGCTTTCCAATGCCAGAGGACAAGGATATTGGGAAGGAATTCTTCCCTGTGAGGGTGATGAGGGCCTGGCACAGGTTGCCCAGAGAAGTTCTGGCTATACAATCCCTGGAAGTGTTGAAGGCCAGGTTGGAGAGGGAGTAGTGCAACCGGGTCCAGTGGAAGGCATGCCCTGGATTATGGGACCTTCATTTTGATCCCTGACCCTGTCTTGCTGCTCAGAGGTCTGAATATCTGGAGAACAACTGGTCTTGCCATGAACAACTGAGGCAAAGAAGGCATTAAGTACCTCAGCCTTTTCCTCATCCTTTCTCATTATGTCTTTTTTCTGCCAGGAAACTGTTAGGTATCGAGGCACTGAATTTAAAACTTTCATTTCTGTTTGCAATGGAAATCATGACCTGGCTCACTTTGAGGCGTTCAATATGAAGGCTGGGGTTTTTTTCCTTTTCTTGTTTTTATATAATTTCTGATGATTTCCTCTTGCCTTGTGCTATTTTAAGATGTTTAACTTAGTAGCTCCAGAAGAACCATTCACAAATAGTGTTGATCTGTGTTTTGAAAGTTTAACATACACTATCCAATGCACATTTACATACACCACTGAAATCCGGCATTTGGGAAATTAAAACAACAAAACTTGATTGCATATCATGATTTCATATTTTGCAGATGTTAATATTTAATCATATGCAGAGCCATTTAGCTTAAGTGCATTAATGTAACTCATTTAAAAGAGGCCAGTAATTGTCCTATTAACTCCCAGCCTGGATGTTATCCATGCTGCCCTGCTGGTAAGGCCAGAGGGAGAGTCTCCTATTGGCACCCACAGAGATTGCTCTGATCTGTTGAAAATCCTGTTAAAATCTAATTACTTAGGAGAATAGGCCAGGGAATATCTAATGAGCTTCAGGAAACCCACTGAAAGAAATTCTCTTTTAATACAGACTGAAACATCTTCTGTGTTTCAATTACAGTGGTACCACATGAACATAATTACACTTGTATAGAACGGGACTTGTCTTTGTTATTTTAATTACATATCACTAGATTTTTCCTAGTCATGGAGAAAAATAATTTGATTCCCCATAAAGGTTAAATGTTGATGAAAAGCTGAGTGTTAAAATAAATGTAATCTTTGTTTATGATAATTTCTTCTTTGTTTTGTGAAGAAATGTCAGTAAAAGCAGGTCACTGAGGGAAGCTGACCAACCAAACACATGCTGGGGAAGCCTGGGGAAGGTGGAGACGTTGTTGTACCGATGAGAAAGATTTCAGAGAAGTCTCTGCCAGCATGAAATTTGGCCTTACTTTTGTTATGGTAATTGAACTGTGGACATTAAGCTCACAATAAAATCTCATAGCAGCAAAACAGACTCCTTGTACCAACAGGGGGGACTATTTGCAATTTCTTCCGCTTACAGCCTCTTAATTTTTTTTAATTTGAAAATTCCAGTGCTGACGTGACCAAGATTATCACTGATGGCTTTTTGCAGTGACACAAAGGGTGCTGTTTCTGCCCGAGTCACTGACACAGGCTCCCCAGGGCAGTGATCATGGCTCCAAAGCCAACAGAGCTCAAGGAGCCTTTGGACAATGCTCTCAGGCACAGGGTGGGATTGTTGAGTTGTCCCATGCAGGGAAAGGAGTTTCACTTGATGACCCTTGTGGGTCCCTTTTCACTCAGGATATCCTATGATTTTAAGCTCATGGACCTGCATGGCTTCACTTTGTCAGGAAAAGCAGAGCATGGGACTGCTCGTGGATTTGGCCCCTTTGTTGTGGCTGATCCGGATAGCCCAGAGCACTGCTGCCACTGTAACTGGGGGCTGTCTGTGGAGAATCCACTGAATTTAATGGGACAAAACCTTGAGAAGATGGTGTAGACACAGAGGAGGCAGGATGTCTGCCTGAAGGAACAAGCTGGGCAGCAGAGGTTCCATCCCAAGGAACGATACCCCGAGTTATTTCTGCCTCAGCACATGGTCAGACTGCTCCCGAGGTAAGGATGGCACTGAAGCCAGTGACAGCGGAGGTACTGGATAACTCCTCCAACACCCCCAGACCTGAGTCACTCACACTGCTGTGAGGCAACAGCAGGCGGGAAAGTGGGAGGGTGGTAAAACAGGAAGGTTGGGAAAGTGTGAAGGTGGGAAAACGGGTCCTTCACAGGCAATCTCAAGCTGCCATGAGTCTGCTCTGACCCTCTCCGTGTGAAAACATGACCAGCGGGACACTTGCGGGACACTTGCGCACAGCCTGGCTGCCCTGAGGGGAGAGGAAGGCTGAGGGGCACTGAGGGAAGGTGGGCGCCATGGTGGGTGCCTGAGGGTCCGTGAGGGGATAGCCGGCTATGGCGGCTCCAGATGGGTTTGCCCAGCCTGTGTCAGGCAGTGCTGAAGGGGTGTAAATGGAGCCCGGCTGCATGTGCATGTTCACACAGTAATGCAGGTTCCATACATCTCAGGGAGCTGAGATGCTCTGGGATTTAAATATGGAGGGCTGACCGTGTGGTCACAGTGTGAGGCACAAGGGTGCGAGGGGAGATCCTCCTCCCCCTCAGAAGTGATACAAAGCTACAAACAGAAGTAATATAGACTAACATCTGCTGTCCACCACTCCTAACTCCCACCCAGAGCTTTATCCTGTGAGGAAACTATTGCAGTTGCTTTGATGGAGGGTCAGGACTGTGGAATAGCTTTAAAAGCATGGAAGAGGCTATGATGAGCAGCAGTAGATTTTGAGGCTACTGTGACTTCACAGAAAGTTGGTCTGAAGTTTCCACAATGAGGGATTCAGATAACAAAACCTTGATTTTGTTTTCCTTGTTTCAGGTTCTGCACGACCTCAGATTTGTGCTGATGTTTTTACTTCAGAGCTGATCCTAATGTCTTTCTTTTGAAGCATTTTAATATCAGAAGTGTTCAAATGGCAGACCGAGCAAAGCTGGTACACGGGTAGTGTACACAATTCTTATCTGATATATAGCTCTATATTTTAATTTCCTTAGTTTTTTGGGGTTTGTTGTTTGGTTTTTTTTTAATCACAGTATGCATTTTACAACCGTGACTCTCTTGCTCTGAAAATAATTTAATACTACAACACAACTACAGAAATGAGGACTGATGGAAACATTACCAAACTCCATTCTGGATGATTCCCATAGAATTCCTAATGAAGGCAATGTAGCCATGTTTTCTTAAGAAAAGGGTTGAATATGAAGGGTCAGAGAATAACTGATAGAGCCACAGGTTTTATAAATTTGACATATTTAAAAAGATTTTCTTTGAATTCTAAGTAATAAATCTTTGTCCAACACTTTGTAAACATATTTACTGTGTTCATTCCAGCTATCAAATACAGCTGAGTGGGATCACATATATTATATTTGGTATTACTGAAAGTGAAGTATTCAGTACTTCATTTGACTGCATCTAGGAAAAAATGTGCTTCTTCAAGCTGAACTCCTACTCATCTGCCTGGAATTTGAAGGCCAAGTGCCTTGGAAGTCCCATATAAAATCTATCTGTAATATTTCTCACTGTATCTCTTTAAGTACTTTTTATACTGTTAGGATGCCCATTTGGCAAGGAGAAGGAAATCGTATCAGGGAAAAATATTGAGATATGGCTGAACTGTAAATTCTATAACAGCAATTGATCCAGGCTTTGATTTTGCCCTTTATAAATCACAAAAGTGGATTTGGATTTGGAATGAATCATTCTGAAATTCTGAGGCTCGGTTTGCTGTGGAATTAGAGAGTCCTCAAAAATCTAACCCAGGCCCTTGGGTAGGAAAACCCTTGGAGGCAGTCCTGGCACAGCTTGAGTCAGAGTGAGAGCTAAAGAACCAGAGGAACCTCCTGGGCACTGCAGTCACATTCACTGAGTGATTATAGTTTAAACTTCTACAGGCTCTTTCCTGAATCTTATCCTTAAAAGACGTCACTTAAAAAGGCATTATTCTACCTACAGAATGTGCAAAGGAACTTGGAGATTGTAGAGACTTTGGGAAAGATGAAACTCATTGACAAGAGGGGGAAAAAAAGGTCAGAAGTGTAAAGGAGGGAGGAAAATGGCTGCTGTGAAAGACAGTTAAGACCACTGGAAATGTTTCCACCCCCACCCAGCATCCTGGCTCCAGTTCTGTGTCAGTCATTTCTTTGGAAAAAGAGCCAGTCAGAGTACATTCCTGCTTAAGCCCCAGCGAGTGCGTTATAAAAATGGAGAGTAGCATGTAAATCATTCATGGGGACGGGGAAATAAATAACCCTTTATGCCCATATAAATACTTATCAGATGTTCATAAGGGGAATTTACATGGAGTTTTATTCAGTACTGTCAGCCATTCCTCTGTCTTCCATCATTCCTGCCGTGAAGACAATTCAAAACATGGTGGTGGAGAGAGCAGCCTCTCCACCAGTTGATCTGCAGCACATCATGTAGAAAGCTCTGAACTTGCCCTCGGTACTGCTGTTATTTTTATTATGGCTCTTAGCAGAGTGAGATCATTCTTCCTGGTTTGCCTCCCAAGAAATAATGGGAAGCAGTATGTTTAACCAGTGGATTGATTCAGTGATCTATTACTCTAATCCTGACTCTGCCAATCATCTACGGGGTGACTGCAGGCAAATCACGTCACTTCTTTGTGCCTCTGTTTCCTCTCTGACCTCCTGCTTGTCTTGTTTATTTGGACTGTAAGTTATCGGGGGCAAGGGCTGCCTCTTGCTGTTTATGTGTACGTACCATGGCTGGTGCCCTGGGACCTCTGCTACAGCTTCATCTCCAAGTGGTGCTGCATGTAAATAATAACATTCAGCTCCTCCTCTGGAGGTCACAGAAAGATACTGTATAAACTGTTGTATAAACAAAGTTGTATAAACCAGCGGCAAGCTGCAAGGACAATGAGGAAGAGCCCCTAAGGTGAGCTCTTTCGCTGAGTGCTAAACGAGCACAGAGCAGAAAGGTATTCCCTGCCCCACAGATCATGATGTAAGGCCACTTTGGCCATCACGAGCTGTCCTGAGCACTCAGTGCCTGGATGTACAACTTGCAGACACTCAGGGACTGAGCCAAATGCAGTCACGAGGCAGATCCACGCTATGTGGCCAATGGAAATTGAGGGGCCTTACTTGGCCCCAAATTAGCCCAAATTACATGATACTCTATTGCATCTACTGTGAACAAGGGATACAGCTGTGGAGCTCCTGCAGGCTGGCTGGAAAACTGTGGCAACCCAGCCTTGGGTTGTTTGGCTGAGCCCTCAATTTATGGCTATACTTTCTAGAAGGACTAGGTTGAAAATTCTTTTGGTTTTTGGGGACTCCATGTAATGGCAGGATTCATACCTGTCAGCAGGGGTGCACCAGAAATGTTTGTCATCTGTGACAATACTACCCCTTCCCAAGGACCCTTTTAGCCATCATTTTCGTTTCGAAGCCCCTCCTTTAGGTGCAAGAGTGAAACCAGAATTGGGTAAGTTTTGGTTATATTTGTCATTGCTTTAGTAGAATATTCTTTACGGATATCTTGGAAAAATTGTTAATTTTTTTTTATTTATGGCTTCTTTTTTTTTTTTTTTTTTTTGATAGTCCTGATGCTTTTCCCAAGACATCTCAGATATCAGATTCTGGAAATCTCTTAAAGTGTCTGTTCCGTTCTGGTGGAGGTCAGGCATGGTGATAGGCTGTGAGTCCCATGATGGAGCCAGGATTGTGTTTGCTCATGCCTGGCTGATTCCTCTCCAGTCCCTGGAGAATCTAAAACATTAAAGTATGATCCTATCTAGTGCTTCATCCCTTTAGCATGTTGCTTTGTTTATGCAGTCAGCATCATATTTCAGAGACTCTTCTTAATTCTTAAGTATAACCTAATAGTTAAGATCCATTTTGGTTTTTTAATCATCCAATTCAGTACCAGTTACTGGTGGTTCTGAAAACAAAATTTGACCCATCAGATGGGAACAAATAACAACTCATGCCCCTTTCTTAAAAATGAAATAAGAATATTGAAATGGTAGATGTTGTATGATATTTTCCTAATGGGATGATTTATTAAAATTGGAGCTAGGGATGTTCAGAGGCAAGAAAGCTTCTGAAATCATAGGGTGTAAGTATATTATAGAGCAATAATTTGGGTAATGTTATAAACCTGCTGAATGGAAATTTATGGAAGCAGATCCTACTAGTTTTAATGGGAGTAACATGCATAAATCCTTGTGCAAGAAGATTAAACTAAACTCTGCAGTTTTAATTATTGGCGTCATCACTTTTTTATTTGTTACATGTCCTGCCTGTTAAGGGAGCCTTGGTACAACTGCTGGCCCACTCTTCAGGCGACTGGTGAGTAAAGGTTTGTGAGAGCAGCTAACGCCTCCCTTCTTTTGAGTCACCTCCAAATTGTGTGTTCATTTTATTAACCATCCTCTGTGAGTCTTGTTCACAGCCTGTATTTGTAATATTAAAAATATACTCTAAAATTAGACTGGAAAAAATACAGCAAAATGAGCTGAAGCTGCAGTGAGCTGACCTGTCAATACAGTGCTGTTGCCTATTGCTGCAGCACCTGCAGTTGTACAAGAGGCAATACCTTGTGGTATTGCCAAGGTGTTGCAACACAAGGTGTTGCCCACCCTCGGTTGACAAAAAAGGAGCAACCCAGAGGGTAAAACTAGGCTAGTTCTGTATTTCAAGAAAATAATGTAGGGAAACGTCCTCAGTTTGCATAAATCAGAAATATTCCATTGAAAAACTTCAGTCAGCTTATTAATTCACTTGAATTTTATGGGGCTACACTTCTTTCTGTCAGATGACAGCCTGCCCCTTCTCAATTGCCAAAGACTGACAGTAGTTGAAAGCTAAAACATCTCTACTCCATGTATATATACATATATACTACAAAAATATTCTGTAAAGCAGACATAGAGTCAGACACTTTGAAAGAACTGGCTTGAAAGCTAAAACCAATCTAAGCCTGAAATCCAAACTCTGATTAAATTTTAAATGTTTGATAAATAGCTTTTAAATTAATTGTGTATGTCTGTGTGTGTATTTTATTTCTTGTTATGTTATCTTATAATATCTTTGCCTAATATATGAACTAATTCTTACCTTTTTTCTGAAATCTGTGTATTTTCAATTTTAGTTTAAGTCTTGCAGAAAAGTAAATCAGGTGGAAACATAAATTAAAATACTGCAGTTAAATATAAAAAACTTAAGTACCTTGAATCAAAAATAGTAAGATCAATGCTCTGAAATTAAGAGAGGCTAATCAAAGTAAAAGTAACTGTGACTAAGCACTAGGAAAATATAAAGGGATTGACATATGCAGTAATAGGGCAATTAAATCCTCAGCTTTTTCACTGTGATGATTTTATAGCATCTTCTTACTGCTGCCAGTTTGGAAGCTGCCAGCAAATATTTTCTTAATTGCAAAAGGAGACAATATGTGTCCCACTGTTTCATTCACAACATTTGATTAAGTTAAAGAGGCTGCACTTCTATTTGAGAGAACAAAGAGTTGGAGATGGAAATAGCAAAGACACATTGTGCATTTGAAAAAAGATCCCAGGAACAAATGATTAACCAGAAATTTTACAGGAAAAAAAAAGTCTACTTGTCTTGACAGAATAGCCTGATCCCGTAATAAACCCTCCCAAAGTCAACAGTTCATAAAGTCTTTTGTTCTAGTAAAAGGGTCTTTAATTTTTAACACAAACTCACACTTTGGTATGCATGAGCTTAAGTAAAATTAGAAGACATGTATATAATAGGATTTAATGGATTATCATCTGCATTTTCCAAAGATGTCAGCTTCTCTCGGCTCTGATGGAGTAGCACTTAATGTAAATTTAATTTGAAGTGATGTATGGAGGGCTTGAGGTGGTACTCTGTGATTCCCTAACTGCCTGGAGAGGCTCTGTGGGTAGCATCTGGATTTGGCTGCTCCACATGCCCAGCAGCATCTACTAACTAGGATTAATGAGGTGGCCTGTTCACCAGTGATCCAAAGGAGGTATGCTACATTTACTCCCAACAATATGAATAGGAGGGCCAGTTTCCTTTGGGGGCACACTGTTTGATGAAACTTAATGATGGTCTCCAGATTAGGTGTAATAAATATACTGTATAGAAAGCACTTTTGCTTTGTCAGATTTAAATGTTATTTAATCATAAAATGGTGTTTGGCTTAGCAGGGCTGAGTTAAAGCTCATAATGGCCTTGGATGACATCTTTAAAGCTAATATTTTGCCTAAGTTGGGAAATAAAGTACCAACTTAGAAGATCTAGTATTTACCTTTGAGATAATTTTTTTTTGCTTATTTGGGGAAGAGAGGGAGGAAATCTCTGCTTGCTTGCAAAGTTATGAGGTGGTCTTAAAAAATATCTTCGCTCTTACCTCGCGGTGTTTATGTAGAAATCAACAGCTATTAACTTTCAGGCAAAACTTCTCTGTGTGGTCTCAGCCTCATTTATGCGTCAGAATTGTATTTTGCCTTTGTGTCTAACTAAGCATTGAATGAATTCTCAGCTAATTTCAAATTCCCTTTGTCATCATGGTTTTCAGCCAAAAGTCTATAATAAATGGTCAGAAGATGAGCTGAGACTGAATGAATAGTGAGTGGTATTCATCAGCCAAACATAGAGTCCAGATCCAATTATATGTATTCATTAAGTGATAATGATATCATGGTCTTTAACTAGGAAGAAAAGAGTGTAATTGAATAATAACAGTTGTACAATCCCAGCGGAACACACTTTCCATCCCAGCACAGCGACCCTCGGGGATGATGCAGAATTGATGGAATTCTATTACTCTTTGATAGATTTATTATGAAGGGCTGAGTGGACTTGCTACTCCACTTTGTCACTCACACTAATCAGTATCGTAAGGCCCCGAGCGTGCAGGCTTTTGTATCCCTTTGACAAAGACAAGGTTAGGGGAGGATGACAGACACCCAGACCTTTACAAACCCATACCACAAAATGAAATGGGCCAGCTGAGCTCTGAGCTGGGACAGAATTTTAATTTGTTTATCAATGGCTCACATGTGCAACACCATAAGGATATTTGTCAGAGGAGTAACACTGAAGCTAAACTCTTTTGTTTGGCAAGTGGAGCTTGGAAAAATATTTATTGAACTGTAAAAAACAGGGTAAATGAAAGGAAGGTGAAAAGTCTAAATGGAGTGGAAAATAACTTGCATTACTGTGCATAAAGTATGAGGAGGATGGGTATCTTTGTCTATTTTTGTTTGCTTCTGTTGAAGGAAATTTACTCACAAACTACAGTCTGATCTCTTGTTGATTTAGATTCTAGGGCGGACTCAGACAAAACAGTAGTGGGTGAAATGAATTTCAAGTGTTGTTTTTTATTGTTGTTTATTTATAAGATGCTTCCAGTTCAGGCAGATGGATTGCTCTTGTGCTTTTCCACTACTAAAAAACCAGCAAAGTAAATAAAATACCCTGGCCTTAAAAGCTGGAACTTGTAAATACAGTCTTGGATTTCTAAAAACAATCTTGTATGTGTTCAAGCGTGGCTGTTTCCCCTATCCATCGTTCCCATTCAAATGCAGGCAATGGGCTCTGTCAGCATGGTCAGTAGCTATCAGAGCCCGCTGGAGTCAGGCAAACAGACAATTTGTTGTGCTTCTGATCCGAGCAGGAGCTGCAACCAGCATTGGCATAAACAAGGCAGTGCACAGGAGCCTGCTGCCAGGGTTTGTTTTTTGTCAGTGTTGGTGAATGATAGATATTTCCATCCTTTTCTTCTCTCTGAATTGCTTTTCTCTTTCTTTTCTTAGCGTGGCATTTTGCATTCTAAGAGGCACTTGACAATTCAGTGTCTGGGTTCAGTGTCCCTGTCCATAAAAACAGATGTGAGCAGTGTTGTGTCCTGAGTGGATTTGCCATGGCAGTGCCTCTGTCCCTGCTTGGGATTTGTGTGGAGGCAGCACAGTCAGCTGTGACTGCAGTAGCAACTGGCTGGGCTGGCGTGTGGACAAAGCAGGAGCAGGGATACCAGTGACCAGAGCAGAAAACATTTAGGAGAACATGAGTTTCCCACATTTTGTGCTGTGGATTCTCTCTAGGGCTTTTCTCCCACCAAAGCTCTTTTTTGTCTCTCCAGAGGCGCAGTTGTGGGGATGTGGAGCTTGGTGACCCTACTGGGTACATCTAAAAGGCAAACTGAAGGTGCATCTGCAGCATGGGAAGACCTGCCCATGCTGATTGTTATCTTGCCAACAAAATCAGTGAAGGGAAGATGACCCAGGTTTTACCATATGTGGCAATCACAGCACAGAGTCGCTGGCTGGCTGGTGCTTGGGGCTGGTGCCCAGTCAGAAGCCTGGTAGTGTATCAGCACTAAGTGTTTCATGTTTTGTCTCTCTTCTTACCCCTGTATAAGTAATTTTGAGGCCTGGCAGAGGACTCTTGCTCTCTTTCAGAACCAGCCACATCCATAAACTCTGTGCTTACTGGGGTGCAGTGGATTTATTTGGTTAAAGTACCAGGGAGTCAGTGAATATTTCAGAATTGAAAATGATTGTCTGCACTTCAAATCAGACCTGCCATGACAACAGCCCTTCCCTTGCATGGCATAGCCCTGTGTGTCCGTCTGGGTTGGGTGGAAGTGGCTTTCCCATGCAGGTATTTTTTTCACTTCTTCACCTTGCACAGCCATGGGAGTGATGAACAGATGGCAGCATTCTGCAACTGTTTTGCAAGAGGAAGCCCTGAAAATCAGGTTTCTTTTCAGTGCCACGTATTGTGGTGACAGCATGGGATGTCAAAGCCTGTGTTCCCTTCCAGCCTCTCCCAGGGGCTGGCACAGCTGCCTGGGAACACCCACTTCCTGCCCTGCCCCACTTTACTCCTCTTCCTCTGCACATGGTGATCAACAGGTGCAATCAGCTGGAAGAGGCCGTGCACCAGCACCGTTCCCACAAGGATGGATTCCTCCAGAACAGATGTCACTGCAGCTTCTGCTGCCTGCCCCGGTAAACCCAAAGTGTCTGCCCAAAGACCTGACCACCCTGCAGGAAGGACAGTATCTCCCAGACAGATGGGCACAATCCTGGGCAGGCCAGGGACCACCTGTGAGCAGGAAATACACTGGAGCTGGGAGTGTCACAGTGTCCTTCGCTCCCAACACCTTCACCGCATTGAAAGAGCAATCCACCCTAGAGGGAAGTTAACTCTCCACAGCAAGAAGACAGCACAGAGCCAGGCAGAAGGGCTACCTGGAAGAAGTGTTTGAATGATGTCAACACTCCGGCTGCAGCCAATGCAGAGGAATAAATATGGAAAAGGCCAGAATAAACATCTGCAGTGTAGCAGAACGAATCGTGTTTCTGTGAGCAAAGTTAGCGTAGTGAGAAGAGGTGTGCACAGAGCAGACTTTGATAGAGGACAAGAGGAGAATAATTTGAATAGAAAATACAGTGTTAAAGCTGTTGTCAGTTCACAGCTGAATCCATTCACTGCAATACTTCTTGTACTGTTCCAAACACTGAAGTATTTTTGAACTTAAAAAAACTTATTATTTATTAAATAAAAAAAAGGTCTGGAATAAGAAAGTGCAACTTACGATAAATAAAAAGGCCAATGGTGCCATAAAAATGTTTTAAATGAAATCTGCAGTACATCAACTAGGAAAGGAAGGTATTCTGAAAAGGAAGACTTGACAGGAAGATCATTTTCCATGAAAAAACACTGTATGTGTGTTTGTTGTATTTTGATCCACTGTGTTAGCAGAGAAGAGACAAACACTTGAAACTCATTATCTGAGTAGAATCTGTGTATTGCAGGGTGGGGATCACAAGCCAGAAAGCTCATTCCTGCTCTGTGCTGCCAGGAAGAGGCAATGGACTGAGTCTCTTGGCACTTCCATCCTCTGAGGTCAGTGGAGCTTCCCTGATACCTCTGGAACTGAAGGCAGAATGAGCCCCCCTGCATTTTCAGAGGTTTCCATCACGGCAGCATTCACCTCTCGATACAGATGTGGTGAATAAGCACACCAGTGGGGGGCTGGGTGTTCTTTCGGGGCAGATATCAAAATAATGATTTTATGTTGACCAGATATTTTGTTACGGATGATATCAAGCTCCTTGTGAAGCGAGGATTCATCTTCTTAGGAGAGTGCAGCTGTAAGGAACATTCTGTTCCTTTGGGATCTCCACAGGGCTGTAACCAGAGTTACATGGCTGGTCCAGAGTTCTTGTGCTGCAGCTGAGTGAGGTGGATGTCTGCAGTTCTGCCAGTAAAACAGTGTGGAACCTGTTCCTGTGTGTGTCCTGGGATTTACTTCCCAGCAGACAGTACAGTGTACACTAGCTGACTTATCTGTGAACCATGGAAACATTTTGAAAAGGTAAAGCAGACAGTACACTGAAGAATCATTTGTCACAAGTAATTGCAGGCAGTCAGAAAGAGCAGGGAGAGTATATGAATCATGACGTAAAAACAGTGAAGGGCAGGCATTTAGTCTGGTCTGTGGCTATAAGAGCAGTGACACAGGTTAGTCCTGGCATGATATACAAATGTTATGTGCAGAGGGACAAGTACAATGAATAAAGAATTCCCCTTTTCTCATTATCTCATGCAGCAGAGAGGTTTTTTACTTCACACATAACTCATAACTTTTAGTAGGCAGGAGATGGCTACATTGAATTAGTGGGAACATTTTGTTTCCTGAATTTAAATATTCTCCCCATGACAATTTATTTCCAGTGTAAAACTCTGGTAGGATGCACAGAGATAGAGAAATGAGCCCAGGCAGCCATTTCAGCTGGGGCTGCTACCACAGACCCACCACCACCAAAGCACCAGCCAGAGCCTGGCAGCTGCACTGTGATAATCCTGACAGACCTCGGGCATCAGGGAGAAAGTATCTACCAGGTTTGGCAATTTCCTTGACTAAACACAGGAGAAGAGCTCTAAATAAGGAGCATTAGGAAAAAAATAGTGAAAGAATTAGAAACAACACACTTTTTTAAAACTTTTTTTTCACAAAGGGGTGTTTCCATTCTGAAATATTAAAAATAACAAAATCCATATAAACCTAGATAAGGAGAGAGGTGCATTTGGATCTAGAGTGAAACCTGTGACTGGAAAAGGAACAGCTGAGAACTCATGTACGACGCTATTGCTTATGAATTTGTTATAAAGGGAGATAACAGTGGGAACTTTGTATGTCTGCTTCAGGAATTTATTATTTATGGGCAAACACATGCATGATACATAATAACTTTGAGTTGTTCTGTAATTCTCTTCACTCAGACATCTCAAAGTGATCTGTAAATGTGGCCAGAATTATTAGCTCCATTTTAGAGGAAGAGGAATTCAGACCACGCAATTGGCCAGCAGTTGTCCATGAGGCAGGGCTGGATTGAAGGGCAAATGTAGCACCCCAGAGTTTCAGTGCAGAACTGGACAAAAGATGTGTGCATGTGGGATAAATTTGATTTCTCTCACTTCAGTTTCACATCAAAGTAAGTAACTCCAAGTGTTGAGCCTTCTGATTCACAAGCCCATTTGATTTAGTCAAAGCAGTTGAAAAGGTTATCACCACTATTTCTCCCCCATAAACTGGTGACAAAGAATTTTCAGCCTAAAATACCTGTATAATCATGTGAATAACAAAAATATTTTTGAAGTAGCCACAACCTATCAAAAATAAACGGTATTGGGTTGTGGAATAAGAAATTAATGGCTGAGCTTGATCATGGAGCAGTCCATCAACATTGCCTTCTCTGCTGACAGCCAGTTGTCCTGTGATTCATAAGCATCCCAAGGTGAAAGTTCTCATTTTTGAATGAAACTGGGAGGGATAAAAGTTCCCAGAAAGTTGAAATATCCTGGTTTGACATTTTCAGAGCAAAAAGTGGAAATTTCAAATGTTGAAATTACTTTTCATTTCAAATATTCAAATTCTGTATTATATTTGAATGTTGTTAAGAGACAAAAAGGTCAAGTTCTAAAAGGCCATGTTAGAATTATTGTTTCAATTTTGCACTGAAACTATTTCCCATGTTGTACAAATTTTCCCTCATTGAAAATTTCAGTTTTCATTTCTGATCATAACAAAGAAAAATGTTCAAACTTCAAAATCCTCTGCTCAGTTCTTCTCTCTCTTTCCTCAGAATGGCTCTCAGCCTGACTCATGGGAAGCCCAGTGGGAGGAGGAGTTTTTAGGAACCAGTGTTCTTAAACCAAGCCATGAATTGGCTTTTTTTTTGAACTCATAAACAGAATTGATGAATCAGAACTCTTTGTTGATGGATAAAATATTAAAAGAATTCTAAGCTTCTTCAAAACCAAAATAACCCCTTCCCATTTTTCCTCAAGTCCGTTTTTCTGCATACCTCTGTATAGAGTCAAAAAAATTTAGGAGATGAGGTTTGTAGAAGTATTTATGTTTATTTTCTACAGCTGAACGTCGTTTTTACTCTAATTACCAGGCTTCCACTTCCAGGCTTGAGGTTACAGACATCCGTTCCTACAGTTTCCCCTCCTTCCCATTTTGTCTGCAGTTTGCTGTCGTCTCACCTGACCTCTCTTATGAAATGTGTATTTTTCTGGCTCTGATCTTTGCTGTAATTGAGTTATTCACTAGGTTATTTTTCTCTTGGGTTACTGTGGTGGGGCAAATCTGCACAAGACCCAAACTCTGAACTTCTGTGGAACTGAAATCTCAGCTTCCTCTGGGGCTGAATTCTATACATTTGCTAACCCATTAGATTTTTTCCTTCTGATCCATCTAGTATTTCTCTTTGTTAAGCAGTTGCAGTGGCTACCTTTGAAGTGAGGGATCAAGCTTAAAATCTTACTGGTTTACAAGTGAAAAGAGAGCTTTGGAACTAAACATCTTTTTCAGCCTTAACAATAGCATCACTGCCAGCAACTCTATAATAAGGACTGTTATACTCCCACTCCTACTTAGTGGCAGAAATTGGTGTGTTTTATGTTGCTGCTCAGACATTTCCATTCATCTCTGCCTTGCCTTTAATGGCCCAATCTGTACGGCTCTCGTTAGGCACTGTTTACTCTCATGGGCCATTTGGGTGGAACGATTTCTCACCTGAGAGCGGCACAGCCCCTGCTCTGCTCGGGGTTTGTGCTCTGATTCCCTTTGGGGCTCAGTTTGGCTGTGGGTGGCATTTTAAGATATTGGTGTGTCTAAGAGTTGAGTGCCGTTGTGACCGAGGGTAGAGCCCAGCACAGTGTGACTGTACCCTGTCACTTGTGTAGTGCCACACTCCCAGGGTAGACTGGTGCACTTTTCTCTCCAGCACTGGTTTTGAGAGAGTTCTGTGAGTCATCCAGACAGCGTATGCCACACAAATACACGGAGGTTATTCTGGCTATGAGATCATCCCTCTTTTGCAGGACTCTAGGAAAAGGTTGGGAAGATAGGTGGAAGGAAAGAAAGGATGGAAAAAAGCTTCCTGAGCTTATGAAAATGTTTTTTTTTTCCCCCAAGACTGCCAAACACTCCTTTATTTTCATCTGTGGAGTATTCCAGCCTCAGATAAAGCTGAACAAACAAGTTAATATTTTTATTGCTAACAAACAGCACATCAGAGATGGCTTTTGTACACAATCAGAACACAGTGACTGACTTACCAAAGGGTGGCTGAATAAACACCTGCAACATGAAAGAACCCCAATAACTGTAAAAATTGAGCAATAGAGACCATTTTATTTCAGTTAAAATCTTGGTGAACAGCTGTTAATTCAAAATGTTTTGGGTTTAGATTTTACTTGATGTTGTTTATTTTTTTGGGGGGGAAGTACCTTAGCTAGTTTTTTGATTATGTTTGGTTTAAATTGTGCATCTCAGTCACTAGTTTCATATAAATTTAATAGGAGTTATTATAGAATAATTAGATACTAAAGGAATATTAGGAATATTTTTAAATTTAACAGTGATGCTACAAACTGATAAACATGCTCTTAATAATCAATTTGTCTTTAATCACAGTGTTTTTGTGAAATTTATGTTAAATCTTATTCAGATATGATTTAAATTGAATTAAAGAGATACTCGAGTATCTATTACTGTAGAACAGCAATTTGTCTTGCCAACATGTTCTGGGGAACAGACTGGCCTTTGCTATATCTATGTTGAGCAGTTTCCATGCTTAGTTCTCTGCTCACCATGGCCTTTAAGTGGCTTTATAATGCAAATAAATAATAATATTAGCAAGAAACTAAGGGCCAAACCCATTTCTGGCTCTATTTCTATGTTGTCAGTCTGGATCTAGATATACCTTTTTCATGGCATGATTGTTTTCTGGTAAAATGATAAGGTGAAACTGCAGTGGATTTATTGATTTTATTTGATTTCCATAAGAGATCTAGCACCTCCTCATGTAAAAGACAAAGTCCCATGAAGAGAAGCAAAACCAAGCTCAGTTCCTGTTGATCAGCTTCTTGGGGATTTGGTATTATTTTTTCCATTAAGAGTCTGAATACCAAACATCAGTTCATAAACTCCCTGTAGCTCCAAGTGTGAAGTCCATGAACAAATTCCTACTGACTTTAGTTAAGAACTTGAAGGATGGGTCCCAATTACTGGGGAGCTATTGCCATACTTGTGAGAGGTACAAGGTACAGCACAGAATTTCTCAGCCATCCAAAGGGACACAAAAGACAATCAAGGAGATCTGAAAACTGAAAACCTTATTATAGTCTGAGGAAAAACCTCCTCTTATCCTTCTATTCTCTCATCTCTCATGCTTAAGTATTCCCTGTCAGCTTTGTAAATACATGGCCAGCTACATGACACTGACCCACTGTTGTTACCTTTGGTACAGGTGTATCTTCCTGATATGTTTTTATGTAGCAAAAGCCTCACCAAGCCAGAATAGCTGAGGATGATTAACCATGTGTGGTTATCCCTCTAATATAACTTCACCTTGCAGCCAGCAATAAAATCTCTTGGCATAGGCTCAAGGCACTGGGGTGATTTTAAGAATCACTGGATCTGAATTCCTATGTATTTGTGTAAGTCATCTCAGGGTCAGAAGGGCTGCTCCAACTGCAACAGGTCCGGGTTGTGGTGATTCCTTCTTCAGCAGGTTGTCAGCCTTCAGCTGGGACAGCACAACTGCTGGTGTAATGAGTCATTAGCCCAGCTCAGGCAGAAGTGATCCTGCTTCAAAGAATCGGCTACTAAAACTCTTTAAGCTGAGCCAGATCATTTGACAGTCCTGGACTAACTAATGTCTCCCTGAACAGTTGTGTTGGCTGCTCCAAGGAATGTCCAGTGGATGTTGTGGGAGTAGGGAAGTGCAGCTGCTGCAGCATCGTGGTCCCTTTCTGAGTCACCCTTCCAACTAACATCCTTACTCTTTCCTAAGAAAATACCCTGTGCTCAGGATGTGGCAGGGCCTGGCTGGTGTGTTCATACTGCTCACACTTTGCTGCCTGAAGGCTTTATTTATCCCAAACCAAATGTGCCAGGCTGTTCTTGAAGGGAAGGGATAGCTCTCGTCCTGTAAGATGCACTGTCAGACATTATGAAGAGGGAATCTTAGAGACAACAAAGGATTTGTTGCTCTAAAATTGGGAGGGTTGCTGAACTGCAGCAAAGGAAAGTTGGAAGGTTTTAGCCTGTTCTGAAAGTGAATCTGTACATGAAAAATGGTGACATTTATAAGCAGTCGGAGAGAGCCCTAAAATAAAGAGAATGGAGGTTGAAAATACGAAGACCAGCCTGGAAGGAGATCAGGAGGAAAGATATTAATAGCAAACCCCTCCCTGAAATGCAGACAAGTCATAAAAGAGCACTAACATTCCTATTGGTGGACTTTGTTTTGCTATGACCCTTCTCAGAACATTTCATTTGATTCTGCTGCTTTACAAAACACTGCTGTCACACAAAAATGTGAGGCTCTAGAGCTACCTAAACTCTCTAGAGCTACCTAAACTAAAGCATTTCAGATGGAACTGAAAATCTCCAGCTCTGTTTTGGTTGGAGAAGGGACACTTCTGGAACAAACACTGTCCAGGTGGCATGTGTGAGCCTGAAATGGGAAACCAAGGCCTTGCAAGCCTGGGGAAGTATCTTTTGATTGTATTTTAGATAGCCCTGGCATCTTGGCTATGATTGGATTATTGCTTTCACTTTTCCTGCATTGTTTTTTTGGTGTCTGTGAAATACATTCTTCACTTTCCCTTCGGAATAGCTGACACTATTGTGGGATCACAGTCTGCTGCCAAATAGCTGATCCTGCTACTCCATATGGGGCAATCCCAAATAAATCTTCAAATAGACAATGCTGCACCATGTCAAATTATCAATATTAATACAGATTTGGAGAGTCCATTAACTATATAATAAACCACAAATAATATGCCTGAGATTCTTTAAAGTGTAAAACAAATCCTTCTGCAAAGGGAAGTCGCTCTCTAGCACTTGAACTGGCTGTGGAGACAGAACCATAACCCACTGTGTTTTGTTGTTCCCAAGTGGATCCTATTTCCTTTGAGATTTGAGTGTGGCCTAAATGGCAACTTTCTGTAGTTTCCAAGACCTGTAACAATGTCTTCTCCCACCTTATTTTAACAGCTCCAGTAAACCACGGTCTGGTGTGACTGGGGAGTGTTACAGCTCTGGGGTTTGTAAGCACAGGAAAACTTTCTCTGCTGCTGGTTAGCACAGATGGAGCAGAAGCAATCCTGAGCACGTCAAGAATCTCTCTCTCTCTTGCATGGATAAGCTTAATAAGGCAAACTTGTTGTTGAGGGAAAGCACTCAACTGATTCCAGAAACAATTAGGAAACACAGCAAACAAATAAGCCTTGGTGATTTGAGTTACTTAGGTGATCCACCTCATTCATATGCTAAAAAAACCATTTCCCTTAGTTGTAAACTTGCTTTTATCTCACTGAATTGAAGCAAAAGCTTTCAGCAAATCACTACCCTTCCCTCATTTTGAGAAGGATTACAGTAGATGCTCATAACCACAGTAGGACTGTTAGAAGATGTGTGTCAGCATTATCAAAAATGACAGAGAATTTGGATGCCCAGTTGGAGAAGTCCAAAGAAGACTCTGCTTATTTCCTGTAAAGTGCCAAGTTCTCATATTCTGAAAAGTAAATTTTAGTGGTGCATGGTGATTTGGCTGTTAGCCAAACTAGCTGCTACTTTTTATTCTTCTCTAACAAAAGTTTTCCAAGGTCTTTGTGGGTTACTGTTGCATGAGGTGTGATCGGTGCATCAGTCAGAAAAGAGAAATTTGGAGTCATTTGAAGTCTGTGATCACAGAAGTCACCCTGGTTGTGTGTTTTGTTATTAGATCTTACCTGAAATTTTATAAGAGATTATCTGATGGATTTATGTAGTTAATTTTTGTTAAATATGTAGTATTAATACACATAAAGCAAAGAAAGGGCAAGTGGGAATCCTGTTGTCTGACCAGACTGCTCTGCTGCCAATTCTGAGTATTGCTTGAACAACCAGAGACCTGAAATGATGTTACACACCCATAACTCAACGTTAATCTATTTTATGGAAACAAGCCACTTCATTTCATGTTACAGCCAAAATAACCCCAAACCCTGCATTAAAAGGATATTAAGGGTCCTGCAGGAAAAGAAATGGGAGATAATGGTTTTAATTCTGTTATCTCTAAATGCTGTGCTGTAACATAACAGGGAGCTAAACTAGAGTTGTTTGAAGCAAACTTAATTCTGGTATTGCTGAATGGGAGTGTTGGAGTTGATCATTTCAAAGGTGATTTTATCGGTGATTTCCTGGGCTTTCAAATGGGCAAATTGTGTCTGGCTGGAAAAATCTTGTATGAAACATTTTGTACAGCTATGGCTTGTTTGTCTGAGGAGCTGGTGCCTTTAGATCCACCACAGTGCCTTGGACTCTGAGTTAATGGATAACTCAGGAGGTGGATCCTTCCTGAGAACCAGCACAGGACTGGCTTGAGACCTACTTTGCCACTGGATTTCACGAATGCTTCCTGGGAGTAGAGGAATTGTGACACACAAGAAGCCTGGGATCCTCTGATGTTTCAAGATGTGTCAGTCTTTTTCCCAGCTCTCTCATTCCAGTCCTGACTTCTCTACTTTATGTTTTCTTCTTGCGTCAGTCCTGCCTCTCCCAAACATTTCTTGCTTCTAATCCATTACTCCCTCCTTCTCCACTCCGCTTTTTCCCAGCTCTTTGTCCCTATGTGGAAATTTCCTCTGATTTAATCTCAGTTTCTCATTGTCTCAGTTAATAAAGTTTTTTATCTATTATAAGTGTCCCCCTAATCTCCCTCTAGTTTCTCCCAGTCCTGTGTTCTTTCTGCCAGCTGTTCCAGGACTTTCACCAGCTCTGTGTCCTGGTCTATACTGGTCGATTGTGCCCCTCTCTGCAAGCCAGGGCTCTTGTCTCTTGATATATCCCTGCTTTTTGATACCTGAGTGCTGGGAAGAAAATGACTGATGGTAGTGGGAAGAGAAACTTCTTGGAACTGACTTCATGAAACTGGGTTTCAACTTGTGTCTACAGGGTGTCTTTTTATTTGTGTTTCTGCGTTTTAGTCTTGATCTTGTGTAAAACACTTGATGTTTCTGAAATCTAAACATGCTTTAGGAGAGGGCGAAAACGTGACCGTGTATCTGCCAGTGGGGAGAAGGCTGGGCTGAGATGCCTCCCCCGGCCCGGAGCTGTGATGTGGACGCTAACCAGGAGGTGGGGATATTCCATGGGAGGATGAAGCAGAGACCCCGCTCAGCGCTGCTGCTGCTGCGGGGCTTCCTCGGGCAACGTGTGGGGGGAAAGTGGAGGGCAGAGAGGACAGCAAGGAAAGAAGATTCCTCCTTTGGTCACAATTTTTTCGGTTTCTGGTTTAAAACTTAGGGTTACCGGGCAACCAATAATTAAGTAGTTTTGTAGCTTTGCCAAAGTGTCTTCAAAAAAGGATGCTGAGGTCTATAGTGGTTGTCGATGTGACAAGGACCAGGATTTTTCAAGGCTTGAGGGCGTCTGTCACCACAGCAATGTCACCAAGGTGCTGAGCCTTTCTGGAGAGCTGCCTCCATAGCAATGGGTTCAGCTAGTGAGTAAATGACACTGCATTAGATGCCTTTTTCCAGCTGCAAGGATTCAGAAGGGCATCCTTCATACACCTTTCAGCCTGGAAAGGGGCCTACCGGGATGCCAGAGAGGGACTCTTCATCAGGAACCATAGTGATAGGACAAAGAGTAATGGTACGAACTGGAAGATGGGAAATTAAAATTAAGAGGGGAAATTTGAGTTAGATATTAGGAAGAAATTGAGAATATGAGAGTGTTAGACATTGGAACAGGCTGCCCGGGGAGATTGTGGATGCCCCAGCCCTGACAGTGTTCAAAGCCACATTGGATAAGGCCTTGAGCAACCTGGTCTAGTGGGAGGTGTTCCTGCACATGCCAGGGGTGTTGGGACTGGATGACCATTAAGGCCCATTCTAACTCTTTAACATTCCAGGATTCCATGGGCATCATGGATCAACCTGTTGCTGAGCACCCTCATGGGTCAACCCTTAACCAGCCCAGTGCTGGTGAGGCTCAGCACAGGATGGGACTCAGTGTGCTGGGGAGGGCTGCCTCCCCTGGTGTAGCTTAGATCCTGCCCTCCAGCCATGATAAAATATGCAGGAGATGGCTGGTGAGTCCAAAGGTGCTGTCTGTGGAGATGGTGTGATTTGGAACCATTCCCACCAGGAAACCAAATGCCAAGTACCCTGTTTGTCTTTGTATCTCTTTACCAATTGAAGGCATCAAAGCCAACTATAACCCAATTACTAGCAGGCAACCCCCAGTAACAACTCAGACAGCACAGGGGATGGAAAAATAATGTAGCTAAAAAGTCATAAAAATGAATACTACTTGATTAGATCCAAACCAGTGGTATCAACTGATTTTGCTCATTTAACCTGTCTCCCACTCGCAGTACAGCCGTCATTTAGCTGCAGGGTGGATGTGTTCATCCCCAACTATTAATCTGCTTCAAAATGCCATAACATTTCCATGAAGAACTTCCTAATTTTTTTTTTCAGAAATTAAATGTCTGTTTAAAGTTCATTCCCTCCTGCTGCAACTAATTGAAATGAGATTTGGTTTATCTTTATGACATGAAAATGAGATTGAGTTTCATAATAATAACAATAATGATAACTCTATAGATTTTAGGACTAGTAGTTAATAATTATAATAATAGTGGAGATTAGAAAAGAGTAATGCAGCATAAACAGTCCATTGTTATTTGTTGAGATGTGGGATTGGGTATCAATTTATATCATTTTTCTTATTTTGTATCTGTTTTCAGTTCTCATTGAATTTTAGACAAGTGCATTAGTTAATTCCGCCCCAGTATCTGGTAGATTTAGTAACCTTTTGTGAACTAAATCTCTATACAGATCTACATATACAATACATACATGTATTTTAAAGATCAGTCAAAATCATGTTTGTCATCCTTTGAATAATCCTAGGGCATGTGTAATTTGTAATTTTGGATATTTCACAGCTTAAGTTGCTTATTAACAGAATAATGATTGGAGGAAGAAAAGTGGGAATATAGTCCTGCAGAATTAAAGGGTATATTCCAGAGGAGGTCTATATGCCCCTTTTTTCTCATGACAGTTTTCCTTTTTTTGTTTTTCCTGCTTTGGTTATTTTTATTCACTGAAGCTGAAAGTTATACATCCCTCCATATATGGAAAAATATAACTGCCTTGGATTGTGTTGCCTTTATCCATGCTGAGATTCACCTTATAATATAAATAACTGCTGATTGCAAAGGGCTTTTTGGGAACTGAGGCAGAGTTCAGTGTCCGTTGACAAATCTAGTCCTTAGTGCTTTGAATTGTAACACTTTCTTTCTTAAGATAGGAGTCAAAGAAAAATGAGGAGCCAGCAAACACAACCCTTAGGTATATATTTTAAATGATTTATATTAGTCTTTAGAAGAGATGGGAGAAAATCTGTCCGATAGATTTGAGATTCCTGACACTTTGGGAAGTTCAGATTTTTCAACAAAGCAGGAGGGAAAAAATAATCTTAAGGATCTCCATCCACGATAGGTACAGGCCAGACCAGTGATGGGAAAAGCTCTCAGCACACTTAGATTTAGGACCTTTTTCTTGGGGGTAAAGGTACCTTTACCTTATCTCTGTGTACCCTGGAGGAGGAAAGCAGAGGCTGAAGATTTGATTCGAGGTGGGAATGAGCTGGCCAGGAAAGCTGCCCATGTGGTTTGGGCATGAGGGCTTGGGGAGGAAGGGAATTTTTGTTATTGGAAGTAGGATCTCCAAGTGGGACTCAGCTGAGCCCTTTTAGGAGGGAAGGAAGGAATTATTTGACACAAAGGACAATTGGCTGTAATGGCTCCTTCAGATGGTTATGTTTTATTGTGTAAATGAGTGTTTATGGGCTTTTTTAAAATGTAGGTTAAACACCAAAACGTCATTGACCCAACAAACCACTGCCCCTTCTTTTGAGCCGCTGTGTTCCCTAGCGCTAAAATATGTTTGGGCAATGTTTTATGTGTGTATTGCATAACCAAGGAGTCAGTGATGCTGCTGAGGCATTAGAGGAGTTGCAGTATAAACAATATCTGGGAAGTGTCTTTGAGAATGTAGACCCAGAGATCTCCCTTATTATTATTATTGCACATGGTTTCAAGAGGGAAATGGATGCGCTGCCTTTGAGTTGGCAGCCAATACACTGTTTAATAGTAAGTGCTGCCTTCCAAACTATGGGTTAGATTTTGTCTGTGCAAGTTCACTGACTTTAGTGGGACCAAGTAACTTCAGCAGAATAAGGTTTTGCTCGAGAGAGTCTTTTACATATCCTGTTCTGCTTCCAGATTTGCAATTTGTCTGCTCTGGCTTTTACTGCTGACTCATGGCAGGTTCAGTGAGGAAAAACTGCTTCTGCTTCTTCATTACCCCTGTGATTACCTTACAGTATGGGCAGGTTGGCTGCAATCATCTCTCATGGTGGTGCAAATCAGGAATGACTCCACTAAAGGGGTGGAGTGACACTTCACACCGTTATCAGTGTGGGGGAAAAAACCCCAGTACTGCCATTTGCCAAATTGTAGAATCATGGAATGATTTGGGTTGGAAGGGACCTTAAAAGATCATCTTGTTCCACCCTCTGCCATGGGTAGGAACACCTTCCACTAGACCAGGTTGCTCCAAGGCCTGTTCAGCCTGGCTTGGACGCTTGTGGCATCTACAACTTCTGTGGGCAAATATTGTCCTAAAGGACAGAAATAAACTATAAGGAGCTAAAGGAAGCTTTTAAGTAAGAAAATAGATAATTTATTCTTTGGGACTTAGTTTCTAAACAATGAAGGTGATTCCAGCAGTCCTTTTGTGGCTGAAGAATCAGGTCCAAATATTCCTCTTAAAGCCCCCAGTTTGGGGGAAATCAGCAATGCTGTGCCTCCTCATCATGTTGTGCCTCACATCATTCACATCTTGTGTCAGTGCTAAAGCCCTGAGGGTCTTCTTTTCAAGGATCGGGCTCAGTACCTTTCTGAAGGCTTAAAATAGATTTTTTTTCTCTGTTAAACCTTTTAACACCATCATCCCAGGAAGTTTTGTAGAAGATGAGATCAAAATACTCTTGGAAACCTTCAGATGGTCAGGCTGACTGCTGTGGGAGCACATGGGGACCCCTCCATCCCTACCGAGTCTCTGCTGTCTCACCAGCCCTCCCTCTGGAACATGGGCCTCTCACATGGACAGAGCACAATCAATAGGCCACAGGGGCAACCCCAGAATAAATTTTCAAAGACATGTTCTTGGCTGTCTTTGCAATAGGAGACATAATGACAGTGCTGACATGGAATGGCACTGAAAGACTTCTGTAATAGGGCTGGTCAATTTTTTTCTGTCTTTGAAGGAAAATTAGGTTTTCTACTATGAATATTTTTCATGACAGGTGCCCGCTTTCCTCTAAGCATGACAGTGCCTTGTTAAAACACAACACTTCCAAAGTGATGTATTTAATTTGAAAAGGAATGTTTTTCATTTTTTGTTACCTGACAAGAAGTAGGAATCTTGCCAGGAGAAGACACTGATGTAGATCGAAAAAAAAGACATCATTTTCTTAGGAAACAAATTGCTGTTTTCTGTTTCACTCTGACTTGTACCTACACCTGGAGACAACTACTTAGATTCTGGGCATCAGTGATAACAATTTTAAAATGGTGCCAATTTCAGGGAGACTGTGTGTAGAAATATATATTACTAAGCACGGCTAGTGCTGCCTTCCAGCCGATCAACACTCAGGCCCAGCTTAGTGTCGTATGTGAACTCACTGAGGGTGCACTCGATTCCCTCATCCAGATCATCTATAAAGATATTAAACAGGGCTGAAAGTCTGTATTAAGTATTTTTGGTATTTTCTGTAGAGAGAAAAGTTATTAGTTGGGGGACAAATGGAGCCATGAGAATCGTTTCTCTTCCCAATAGGTGATACACAGATTTGGTGTTGACAAAAAGGTTTCTTGAAACATACTGGCCGCAAACTACATGGTAAAGCTTTCAAAATAATGTTGAAATGGAGAAAATGTTAATCTTCATTATCCAGGGAGTTGGGTTTGTTCCTGTAACATGGCCTCTTCTCTCCGATTTTTAATAGATTTGGACATGTTAAAGCTGTAGGACCTCATGCAAAGAAAGAAATCTCATTAGTGGCATTGCAAATATTCACCCAGTAAACCAGTATTTTTGGCACATATTTAATAAGCCTTTGAGCAATATTCTGTGGAGTCACTTAGAAGTTCCTAAAGGACAAAAATCTCATTATACTATTAATTTTTTAGTCCTGAGGTCCTCATATCTACTGAGATAAACACGTTGTATTCTTTTAACACACAGCTGAATTATCACAAATGTTTTTAAAGGATGACACCCCAGATAATTCATCAGCTTTTAATTTCTCTTGTGATGTTTCCCAGAAAAGGAGGCCTTTGTTGTTTGCAGTGAACTGAGTACAGGCAGAGCGATACTTTGATTTAGTAGAAGTACCTCAGGAGGCACCGAAGCGCCAGTTAAATGTGTAAGGTAGCCCTTGGGGATGAATACAGCACTTATTTCGACCCAGCAAACCATGTCCTGCTTGGTAGCAACTGCTGCTAAATGACTGACAAGGAGAAGCTTTTGAAGTGTCAGCCCAAGGTAGTCCTGTCCGGGTATTGTGTCGTTATCCCTGGAACACTCTGCTCCCAGTATGGGGCGGTGTCCGGAGGAGCCACGGCGTCCGCACCGAACCCCGGCCATGGCAGCAACCACTTCAAACATGGGCTCATGAATAGGAGCTCATTTGACCCCTGACCACAACCAGCCTCTAAATTGGCAGACAGAGAATCAGAGTAATTTGTATCATTTCAATTAGTTACTAGCTGCATAACAGGGAGGTCATGACTTTTTTGGGATGATTATTGCCCATGGCAACCAAACTTCAATGTACCATCAGTTTCCAAATACTTTCACTTAATAAATGTAAGTTCATCAACAAGGCCTGATTGTTGGGGACACAACAAAGCTGATTATCTGTGCTGCTCCCGAGTGAGCGGAAGATGACATAACTTTGTCGGCAAAATCCTTTTTATTAGCAACAAGAAAAAAAGTGGCTGATAAATGGCTTTAATAATGTTGGCTGAATGAACAGTATTGATCTTTGACTATGTAAAATGGCGAGGAAAGGCAAGTTTATATAAGAGCACTGTTGTTGTACTATTGAGAGCAGGCCGGTTTTGTTTCACAGTTTGTTCTATGCACCAAAATTCTGAAATTCTAAAATCAATGTTGCCATTGTTGGGCCAAAACAGCACACCCTTACCACAGACAATGCAAAGAATTTCAAAATATAGATAGCTCCCTGATGCATACAGATGGGATTGTAAGAAACATTGGGTTGTTTTTCCTTCCTGAAGAAAGGGCAGCTTGTTCCAGAGTGCAGACAATGGTGTGTCTACATGCCTGTGAAACTTCATGAACCCAGTGCAATAATTCAAGCCTTTGATTTGAAAAATGTTTTGTATGTCTTCCTCCACATCTGCAAATACCTCCACTTTCCCTTGATGCCAGCCAAGACTTGTTAGCAGGCGAATGTTTTCCACTTGAGGAAGGAAAAAAAAGTTCGGCACGTACATAAGTTTTGCTATTTGGCTTTTGTTTTTTGAATTAAAATAAAGGTTTCCTTCTTTCATGTCACAATCTATTAGCCACTGGGATACCTGGTATCACAGTTCCTTCCCCTTCAGCCCTGCATTTGTAGCAGATTTGACGGTGTGTGGAAACCAACACAGGCACTGCGCTGTGACTGCGTCACCTGCAATCAGCCGGAGATGTTGCTCAGATTAATCATGACAGTAGGCAATATTTCCAACATTATTAGAAGAGAAACCTAATATTTTGGGACATCAGGGATCTCTGAGCTGTTGTCCATCAAACTGAGAACCTTCATTTTCTACTCCTTGGATGGGTAACCTTAAGTTTTAACCATTTCACAGGCAGCAGGTTCGTACACACAAACACACAGGAACACTCAATATACTGTACCAGACCCATGAAGTGAATCCTGGGTGCTCTTTGTAGCTGCTCTCAGGTGCTGGTACAAACAGGGACACTGTGGTCAGACCAAGTCTCTGTCTCCTCTTCAGGTTTTAGTGAGGACTGTTCACTGCCTTAACTCACTCTTTTGGCCATTTGTTTATGTATCTGTGGGCATTTGCAAGACCTAAAGCCAGGCCCTGTTGTTTGGCAAACATCTGCTCATTCCACTGCATAGACTGAGAAGGGGAATTAATTCACCTTGCTGATGGGCTCTTAAGTACAATTCTAATGAATCATATTTAAAGAATGCTTAAAGTTTGAGGCTGTAGGTTCTACAGAGAACCCACTATGATGTTTAATGACTCCAGCTGAGCTGTTTAGACTGCATCATTTTGAAGGACAGAGTTAATACAGCTTTTGTCTGACGCAGAAGTAGTGCAATAGCCATGTTAATGGGCTGGGAATTTTCATCACAGTTTTACTTTTTTCTTGCAGCTGTTGGTTGTAGGTCAGTGACATAAATTTTATTTAAGGCTTCATCCTGCAAAACTTTATTATGGATGGTAGAGATTATTGTCAGTGATACTGGGCACAGCAGTAAGTGCAACCTTTCATGCTCAGGACTTGCAGGGTCAAGCTGTGCTCTATTTGCAGGAGTAAGCAGTGCCTCAGGTTAAAAGATATAGGGGATCTGGCTCTTACACTTGAGGAAAATCTCTAAGATCATGCACAGCATTAAGCACATTTAGTTCCTCATGAATGCAGTGGGAGTTGAAGGCACTCAGCACCTTCTGGGATTTGGCCCAGAATAATTGTTTTCAAATGGGACTGAAATATTTGATTTGATTTTTAAAACAACTGCAGTCCTCACTCAGAAAGGAAGGCTGGCATTGTTATGGAAAAAAAAAAAATCAGGGTTTTTCTCCCTCAGCAGAGAGCTTGAACAATTGCCCTTTGATTTAGAAAGAAAGCTCAGTGCATAAGTGAGCTGGACACTGCAGATCTGAGATGGATTTGCATGTTTTCTTTAAAGCTGTGCCTGAGAAGCTGGTGGGAAAAGGTCTTTTTAAAAATTATCACTGCACCTTTGACAGGACAGCTCTGCAGAATGTTCTGGGACCTCCTCATTACACCTCAGTATGTTGCTCTGAGCTCACACACAAAGGTGAAGGTGTTCTGGAATAAACCAGACCCTTGGTGAGGTGTGGTGGAGGTAGAGAATTAGCAGATTTCTTCTGTTCTCATTTGAAACATCATCCTGAGAGAGACTGAGCTTCCTTGCTTTCCACAGATCTGGTAAGTGAAGCACTGAGTCAGTGGCTTCCATGTAATTTTCTCCACAATTAAATCCTCTGGATTTCAGTGGTGGCAGCATCCTCCCTGTACCCCCTGAAGCGACTCAGGCTTTCAAGTTTGGCTCACTGAGGAGCTCAGCACCTTGCAAGGACTCCACATACATATCCAGCCATGAGAATCTGAGAGACAATGCACCTCCTCTGGGGTGGAGCCCAAATATTCTCCCAGCTTTCTCACACATTGACATTAAATAAAGTCATTAACAAACTCCATAAAGCCAAATGAGTGGTGAGACAGCAAATAAAATCCAATTACTTATGTTCCATAGTACCTTCCAAGCAAACCAGCAATTCCTTCCTGTACCCTTTCTTCCCCCCTCCCTTCCATGATGCATTTCTGAATATTTCTAGAACCTTTTCACAGTCCTTTGGCAGCTGATCCTATCCCACCTTATCCATCATCATTGCTGCCTTGAGAGCTGATTCATTTATCTCATTGCTTTAGTGCTGTCACCTACAGCTTGGGATACATAGACCCAATTTCTTGGATTTGGTCTTTCATGTGGCCTCTTCCCTGCTGGCATCCACTCAATCATCCCCTCTGCCAGCTGATCTCCTAAGCTCCTCATATGTCATACACTTCTCAACCACCTGGTGGTTGCACACAGGATCTACTTTTAGATCTTTCCTCCCACATTCCTTGTTTACTGCCGTATAATGTAGGATTCATCTTTTTGTTCTTTGCATCTTTGCAACACTGTTTTTTCTTAATTACAGGCGGAGCACAGCAACACAGATAAATGATGGGTTTGTGTCCGTCTTTCTTTATGTTAAGAAGACTTTTTCCCTCTGGAAAATAACGTCTGCTGCTTGTGAAATTCCTTTTCTCTATTTCTGTCTTGCTTAGCCCTAAATAAATTACTTACATTTAAAAATATTGTATGTACTTATATCCTCTCCTCCCCACCATCTCCACCAGATCTCCCCTGTTAAGTACACCTGGATGTTATCTTGTAATCCCTCTTGTTTTCACGTGCCACAGAATCTGATTTTTTTCAGATGAGACACTGCCGTTCCAAATTCCTTTCCTTTCACCGGCTTGCCTTTCCTGCAGCCCCACCACAATTAATATTCCTTGCTGCAGGAAGCATCTTCTGCATATTCCAGCACCTTTTGCTCTCTGAACATAATTCTTACATAACTCTTGATATGATAAGTCATACTGGCCAGAGTTAACCTTATTACTAGAGATGTACTGAGCAATCTTGCAGTCATGAGATACCAGGGATATTTCAGTAATGGGAAATCTGCTTCCCATACAAGATTGATTTTAGTTATGACCTTTAGCTGGAATGATATCTGTAAATTCTTAGCTGCATTAATTTCTTGTTTTCTCTTGTCACATGCTGTCAGCAAATGTGTATCTTGCAGATATGAAGTATTAAGCACCAGACCTGTAACAGTATGTCTGTGAGGACCTGGAGTTATTGCACTACACTCAACTTCACTGGTCTAAAGTTTCTGGGCTCCTGTACTGCCCTAGGACACAGTGGTTAAGAAAAATGCAAATCCTAATACTGGCTTCTCTGTTACTTACAGACTGAGAATTATTTAGACCGTCTGCTTCATGTTTTCTTACTGCGAGTTAGTAAGGGATACAGCACTCAGTTTGCTAATGTCAGGGTTTGAAGAAACAAGATTAAATTATAAGATAAAAAATAAGGTTTGATTTTCTAACCTCATCTCTTCTTCCAACATGCTTTCTGTGGCATCTCAGTCACACAAAGTATTTGGGATTCTGTTTTTCTCCTTCTGATAGAGTTTGTTGTCATTGTTGATAAGTCTGAGTTCATTAAACTGTAAAAATGATCCATGAATGGAGGTTGAATATTCCCCTCCAAGATGGATTACAGCTCCCACAGCAAGGTATGCTTGTTAGAGAAATCAGTGTGGCCACACCAGTCCTGTGGCCATTGTTATGCAAGGGGACAGTCCCCTTTGACCCTAAAATATGTGTGTGTGTAGAGATGAGAGGACCCTTACTGTGTCTTACAGAATCTTTCCACCATTAATTAATTTTGGAGACCTTATGTGGTAATCAGCTTCCTAGTGCTCCTTTCTGTTTGTTGGGGCCAATATTTGTATGATACTTACTTAAACAAATTAACTTCTTTAAACTTCTATTCCTTTATAGATGGCGGACATTTGAGTGTCTTATTGTCTTTGTCCAGGAGATGAACTGATCACAGATCATTTAGTAAAGCAGACATCCCATCTTCTTATCACTGAAACGGTTGCAAAGGAATCGTCCCATTCCGTAAGATGAAAGCTGCCATCCATGAAGGAATCTGTCCCTTCCATACCTTAAATTTTAATGGGTCAGAGACTGGTCTTTCTAAAGAATCTGATGACTTTCTCTTGTATCATGGAGAAAAGTGCTCACGAAGAAAACCTAAGTAATAGTGTGGCCACGCTGTAGTAAAAATGTTTGCTCTCTGCCTAAGATTGGTCAAAAAAAATTTAGAAAGGAATGGAGAATCATCCTCAGCATTCTATCAATGCTGGGAGCTGTTCTTGTCTTTGACCTTCTGGTCAGTTCTAGTCGCTGCGTTTTGAAAAAGATAGAGCAGAAATATCAAAGATCTCCAAAAGAGCAATAAATACTGTTGGAACTTGAAAAGCTTCTATATTGTAGGAGCCAAAATGTGGTTTCCGTGCTCAGTTCAACAAGAAGGTTGATGTTATTTGTTGCGTGAAGTGTAGCACAGTAGAAAAAAAATGGTTGGTTTAACTTTCGTACCCAAAATTGCATGGATGTAGCACTACCAACAACAAAAAGCACTTGGGAAATACAATATATTTTGTTATGGAGCTCCTCGTCACCAGACAACAAGGCAGAAACAGAAAAATCAAAGTTAGGCCATGGTATGAAGAAAAGAACATCTGTGTGTGCATCAGGTAAGAAAGAAATATATAAGGCCTCTTATTTCAGACTGGAATCAGCTGGTATTAGAACATCCCCAAAGGGTGTCTTATTGCATAACTGTCCGTTATAGGGGTTTTATATCCAGTACTAGATGGGCCATTGGTCTGATTTAGTATTGAAACTCCTCTCCTTCTTCCATCATTTTCTCTTAGGGATACTTCCCATCAAAGTCTGCAATGACATTTGAGTTAATTCATTAATTTTCATTGGCTTCTTCACTGTCTTAAGCTGGGTGCACTGACAAATCAATTACTGTCTCTTACCACAGCTGCACCTCCTTCTGGATCCCACTGAAGGCTCTTTGTCAGCTCATCCACCTCCAAACCTGAGCACTTGGGTGGAGGAGCCGAAGTTGTCCACGTAAGAGACACCCTTGTGCTGGTGACTGCAGCACCTGAACTGCATTCCCTACCTGACTCCCTTTAGTTTTCATCATGTTCTACTTCTGTGTACAGAATTTAGCTCCTCTTTTCTGTTTATCCTTTAATAAGGTCAACGGGAGAGTTTTCATTATCTCTTTCATTCTTTTATCTGCTTCACTTCTTTCTCCTAATTTCACCAGCTACACGAAATCCATTTTTCTGCTGACTGTTTTTAACAAATCACAGAGTGAATATCACTACATTTTGTCCTGGGAAGCCTATTTGGGCCCAATAGGAACTTCCAAAATGACAGCAAAATACATGACTCTGTCCCTATGTATTTTGTTGTGTTTGATTTTTGAAACTGTGCATTATATGACACAGCGTCAGTAATAGGCAATGCAGCAAAACTCCCGTGAAGAAAAATTGCTCTCCTCTGATCCAGTGACAAAATTCCTGTGACATTTTTTCCTAAATTTGCCAAATACAACTTTATAATTTCATGTTAACAAAATCCTGAGAAGGGAAAGTAAAAGTGGAAGCTGAAGAAGAGGTGATTGGGTCTGGAACTGGAAGAATGGAGCTTATTAGGGCCAAAAGGGGATGTGAGAACGTCACCTGGACCCAGTTCTTTGTATGCCAAAAGAGGAAGGGTGAATGCCATGAATTTTCCTCTGGCATTTCTAAGTGCCTGGCTCCTACCCCCACTCTGGTCCTGTGCAAGCAAGGACAGGTCTCTGCTGTGGTATATTGATGATTTAATCCTCAGGGATTGCTTTCTGCCTCCTTAGGCAGCCAGGCTTAGTTACTGCCTGCTTCTTACTGTGTTTCTCTGGATCTAGTTGTCTGAGCTCTTTGGAGTTTTAGGAATGGCAAAAGTGGCTGTGGCCACCAATGCAAACTTGTGTCAACTCCAGTCTTCCTGAGTCTCATGAACTTATCCCACATCCATGAGTGTCCTGTGATACAGATTCAGGACTTTGGAGTAACAGAAAACATCACCTTGGACTACTCAGAACATGGTAAGAGACTCAGTTTTTAATGTCTTTAATTTGTTCTCTCCAGCTGTCAGTGGTGACCAGCCCTGTGCATCCTTTCATCTGCCAGCCTGTGTGTGACATCAGGAGAACACACAGATCTGAAGAGTTGACCCCCAAAGCATAAGTCTTCTTAGTGTCACAGCACAGCCCTGAGTGAGGAGCTGAGGGGAGGGCTCAGGTCATGTGGCCAGGTCACACAGCCACGGGCTACAGGAAAGGTCTCACCCCCAGACATTAGTTGCTTATTCAGCTACAGTGAAGCCGTAGAAAACACAGGTGCAGGCAGTTCCACACTGAGGCAGAGCCCCAATGGCCAAGTGTGCTAATTATGCCTTGAGAGGTTGTCTCTGATGGGCTGGCAAAGAGACAGGGTCCCAAAAAGTACCATCAGAAGGTAGTTTGGGAAAGCACGGAAGATCACAGCACTCTTGGGACTTCTGTGGTATCCTTAGCCAGGGCAGAAACCTGCAACCTACTCTCCCTGCTTCTTGGAGTCTCTAACTTGAGACTCAGCCTAAGCCAGCTTTCATAATCTTGGATTCCTAAAGAAACTGCCTGCATGCTTTCAATGCCATTTTATCACCTCTTTTACTAGCCAGGATTCCAGTGGAAGAAAGGAAACCCCCAAAATAGTAGACAAAGAATTACTTTGAGCAGTCTTTAAAGCCTCTTTGAATGTTTTAAGCTTTCTTCACACTGCTTTTGCCTAATCACTCCCACCAGCTGCATTTGGAGCCTGCAAGATGATGGCCACATCCAATTTAACATCTCTGGAAGACTTTGCTTTGTGCAGTGATATCAAGAATTCCTCTCTATTATCACACAACCAGTTAGAGCCTGCATTGAGCCAACTGTGGAGGACCTTGTATGGGTTTTTGTGCCATCAGATGTGTAATTCCCAGAGGAGCAGAGCTGTGGTTGCCCAGGTGCTGCAGGCTCCATTGCCCCAGACTGCAATTAATAGTTTGCTGCTCTTCCAGCAGAATTGTGGCTCTGGGCTTTGTTCTATTTTTGTGCTCATCCTATATGCATCTGTTCTCACTTTGTTCTACATCCTGTTGCCATCCTCCTGCTCATCTGTCTCTGCCATCTTTAGACATCTTCCACTATCAGGTTGACACCACTGTAAATCCAGTGCCATCAAAGGAATTACTTCTGAGTTACGTCAGTAAGTAAAGACTTCAGGCCTTTGTTTTTCTCTCACACCCACCTTTCTTTTCTTGCCATGTGCAATTGGACCTCCTTTCAAGTGTGGATGTGCACTGGTCATCAAAATTCTTTGCCATCAAATGCCACTGTAAAGTCATTAATGTCCTTACCACTCTCTGGTGGTGGAGGTCCCTTTTGTCAGTGTTGCTTCCCCTTGACAGTAAGTGCTGGTTGATCCCAATCCTGGCCCTCAGAAAACAGTCTTGCTTCTGTGGAATTCAGGGGGACAGGGTGAGCCCTCAGTCCTTTCAGTCATTCTCATTGTAGCATGTATTGGCCTTGTGTAAAACTTTAGTAAAATAATAAAAACGTTCTACTCATATAAATGCTTGATAAATCAGTGGCTCTTAAAGCAGGATTTCCTTGTGCCTGCTGCGACTTTATGGTGTAGTCATATGAAAAAAAAGAAACAGAATATAAAATGAGAAAACTCTTTCTGAAGAAGGTCCAATATGTCATCACAAGATACACTAAAATTTCCTTAACTCTTGCCATGATCCCCAAATCCACTCTGTAAAATTCTGACATTTTCTTTCTAGCAGGAAACAAAGGAGAGCAATATGCACAAGAAGGCAGTAGGAAGCCTGAAGCTATTAGCATGTCATTGTCAAGGCAGAAATAAAAAACACAAAAGTTAAAGGATTCTGGAATATAGCAGAAATCTCCAGACATGACTCAGACACTAAAAATGCCCAAACTCATTTAAAAAGCTCTTTGTCACAGTCCAAAAAAACAACATTTTCAGTGTTTTTCCTTTTGCTTTCCATCCCGCTATTGCAAGTCCATGGCTAATTATGATCTGAATGATATCTATTATTCCTGTGTCCTTCTACACGGAGCCGGATGTGTTCCAAATATGGCCACAAACATATTACAGTGTCCAGTAAAATCAAAAGAATAAGATAATTCTGTTTTAAGGGTTAATGGTATTCACTCCCCCTCAGATTGACTCACTGGACAAAAGCTCCAGTGTGCCTATTCTAGGCAGCTGTGCTGAACAGTAAAGATTTGGAGTCCTTTGTAGGCTGGAGAAAAAGAAAGCCTTTGTAAACTTTTTATTTAGTATATTCTACCAAACACCCATGTGTAACAGTTAAAACATTTGGAGTTGCAACAGGCTAAGGAAAGTTTGCACAGATAAACAGAGTTATTCTAAATTTTGTGCCTACTAAGGTCTGAATCACAAAGTCTCATTGGATTTCATTTTAAGTGTATCTGCAAGGAGTCAGTTTTCTTAGCAGGGCCATTGTGCTCTTTGGGCTTTGTTTAATCAGGTTAAAAATATTAACACAGAATAAAAAATGATGTAGGGTTTGAATCACAATGTTTGCAGTAATCTGTGAGTGATCATGATGCAGAGTAGCATGGTTTTTATGCTGGTATAGTTCTCTTTACTCCACTGCTGTTGTTCCTGGGATATACTGGTGAAGAGGCAGGCCCACAGGCACTAAAAAGCAAGTACATTTTCCATTTTCTGGATATATCCATCTGAAATAAAATCAGTTTTTGGAATGTTCTTTCAGCTTTTACTCGTCTCAGCATTTCCTCAATATCCTGGCTAGGAAGACACTGAGGTACTTAAATATAGAGACAGCAGAGCAGAAGTGCAGGAATCTGGATCCATGGGTTCCTCCACAGGGCTACAAGGGTTTATAACCCCCCCTGGATTGATTCAGGATTTGCTTTCTCCACCATAACCTAAAGTATCTGGAGCCAGGACAGTGGTTGTGTTGTAAGGCAAGTAAAAATGAATATGGCATCTAATGGTTATTTCCCAGTTTTTAAAGCATCCTGAGGAATAAAGATGTCATAGAGTAGTTTCCCCAGGAATGAAAAGCAGTGAGGAAATGACCTGTGTTTTGGGCTCATGACCAAATCCTGAAGATCTTACTCTACTTTCAGCCAGTAAAATTCCTGTTAATTGGAACAGGAGTTTATTTCACTAGGACTGCCAAAATTTTGTTCAGAATTCATGATTCAGGGCATGACTGAAGTAGGTGCTTAAGGACATCCCGTGGAGTTCAGATATTCAGGAATAATGTAGATCTCTTGCTTTAACTTAAATATGTACTTACATAAAGAATGTCACCTGTTGTTATTTGGGCATTTCTCCAGTTCATCAGAACTGAAATGTTGATACAGCACTTAAATACGAGATTGGAAGTAAAGCTGCATTTTTAACTAGGTCAAAATATTTGCTAAGTTTTGAAGGAAAACCCCTTATATATTTTTCTGGGTATTGGATAATCTCCATCTTATTAAGGATTTTCCTACTTTCACTGGTATAAATCTTACCTCTTCCAGATATTTCAGTCAATATATAATGCCCGTCTCCACTGTTTATTAAGAGCACAAAAGATGAAGGCACTTACTTAAAAACCGTGTTAAAAGTATATGTGATGTTATTCTAGTTGCCATTATGTCAGAGGAAGGGTTGTGCTTCCTTTTCAAACTGATTTTGATGTACAGATTTGCCAAACTATTTGAAAGCTGCAGACACTTTAGCATTCATGACACTATTATTCACTGCCATAAATCTAGATCAGATATATGCTGTCTGAATTGATAGTGGGTATTCTGCCTGAGAAAAATGTGTTCCCCTTTAACTTTTAGCAGTGACATTGCTTATGTTACATCACTTTTCAGGTTACTATGCATCATATTGGGCAAAGATGTCATTATTTATAGCACAGGGATTGTGTCACTATAATTAAGGTTGCGTTAGGGTTTATATTACCTTATAAAAGCTCTATTTTCAGGAGCTTCTAACTGCATAACCATATTCATTTTGGCTGTGAAGCTTTCGTTTGGGGAGTGTAAGAAATGAAATACTTGTAATCTCAGTGGGTGATGCCTCTTGTCTTCCCGTTTGGTCCCTGCTGGTGTCACTTGCAGACACTGCCTCGTTCTGGGTGGGTTTGCTTTCACCTGACAGGCACTGAAAGGTAACAGATTCTTGCTTCTTTAAATTTTCAAACGTACAGACAGCAGGAACGGTGTGGGTACACTTTGTGAATCTGGGAAATACCTGTTCTTGTATTCGGTACCTCCTGAAGTGGTTCAGTGCCAGAAGGTTCCTGAGCTGATCTGAATCAGGTCCTCTGGGTGCTCCACTGCTGCCTTAGTGCAAATAAAAATACGGAGTAAAAGAGAACATGCTGCCCCTCCTAAGTGCTGAATATCATAACCTGGCCAAACCCAGATCTGGTTCAGGTGGGTACAGCTCATCTATGACAGTTTATTTATATTGATTTTTGTAGTTTGAGTGTCTTTTCATGGGGATATAGGAAGTTATTTCTAAAGAACAGCACATAAACACTAACAATGTAAGTCTGTGGGCAGACTCTCAGCTGGTGCAAGTCAATGCAACTCCCCCAAACTACACAGAACCCCCCAAATTATACCAAGGAAAACTGTGGGCCACTGTTTGGGTTTTGATTTATTTTTTTTTTAAAACAAAGATGTGGCTACAGCTTATCTAGAGCAACTCTCTAATTTAGAGTGATTCCTCACAAAACAGACATACTTAAAGTCATAAATGTGTTCACTGAAAAGCTCAGATATTTTCTTTATAGACTAAGTGTAGAGCCAATGTTTGAGTAATCCCTTTTATTGGACTAACCACACACTATTGACAAACCAGCTTCCTGGCTATAGGAATCCATTCTTGGAGTCAACCCCTTCCTGACCTGCAGGGGAGTCTTGTGTATCCCCAAAGCTCCACTGTCAATATTGCTGCATTAGTCCAATAAAAGGGATTACTTGAAACTTGACTCTAAATTTTGTCTCACTAGTAAAGGCAAGTAATTAAAAATATTGAGTTGGGTAAGAAGACACACTGTGTATCGTGATGTGCTAATAACCAAGTCCTTCCAAAATGATTTGCTGTGCTGCTCCAAGTGTACACAGTGAATAAAAACAAGTAGGAAATTAAAAAAAAAAATCAAAACCCCATCAAAGAACAGCCAGTTTTTGATTTCAGCCAAGCTGAATATGCAGATAAGCAGAAGGAGCAATCACCCTTTCTCCTTTCAGGAATGGATAGGGAATGGATAGGTCAGATGACATTTCCAACAAGGCTTTGAGACAAAATTCTTACTCACATACTCGTGCCACTCTGTTGTAATTCCCTTTGTTCTCTGAGTGTTCCCTTTGAAAACCTCAAAGCTACTCACAGAGGAGGAGGCTGCTCAGTGGAAATAAAGGTATCAGAGCACGTGGCCCCTGAATGTTATGAACTTGGTTGGGACTCTGTTGTAAACAGGACAGAGTTAGAACTAAGCATAGAAACTACTGTTGTGTTCTGAGCCCTCCAGCACAGAGCCTGTCCTTTTGTTCTTGGGTTTGTAACACCAGACCTCTGTATCAGGAGCTGAAAGACCTTTATACCACCCTTGTTTATTATGGACACTGAGAAAACAGGGAAAAACCTTCTCCTCTGTTCAACAGAAAATTTTCAGCTTGAACAGTTTACCTTATTGAACATTGGAGCTGCCCTGTGCGGACTGGGTCGTACACTCTGTGTTCCACCTAAGCCCAAGCTCAGACTTTCTGGGGAAGTAAGAGGAGTTTTTTCTTCCCAGTGGCCCCAAATCCCTCCACAGTTGTGTCAGCTACTGTCCTGTGAGGCAGCGTGGCAGCGTTTCCTTCTGGAAAGATGAGCAGTGCCTGGGATATGTGTCATTCCACCCCTGTATTCCCTCCTCATGTTCTTATGGAGGGCTGTTGCTATCACAAGATCCCCAGATGGACCAGTTTGACCCAGGAGGAGGCTGGGAGGACTCAGCCACCCAGTCCATAGAGGGGATACACTCTGAGGGTCTGGTGCCACTGCCTGGGCACTGCCAGTAGCCCAACCCCACCTGAGGGTACCAACTTCCCACTGTCCCAGGGCACAGGAATCCCATCCTGGATGTGTGTGAAAACTGCATGGTGGAAATCCCTGAAACCAGAACCTGGAAACTAAAACCTGCCAAATTTGGAAAAAGTTGGATTTGATCAGAGCTTTCCTGTTCAAGCCATTTTCTTCCAAAGTACCAAATCAAAATCCAGCCTTGTTTCTGCCACTCTCATTTGCTGCAGAGCAGCAAGTGCTCTTGGAAATGGAGTCCCTGACAGACAGTTTTTGGCACCCAGTTCATTCCTGTTGGCAGTGGTGCAGGAATTGGTGCAGGAACGGGAGAGCAGGATCAGGGAACATTAGCATCAGTGCTGTACTGCAGTGGGCTGTGATTAAAGGAGGACAAAATCTTTAGATTCACCCTCATGTTTTATTACGTATGACTTAATCTGTGTTCTCCCCCCTTCCCCATTTCTCCCAGAAGGTGAGGAAGGAGCACATATTTTTATTTTACTAGCTTTATTTACTTGTATGCTTCAGGATACTAAGTTATGACAAATTCCTTTCCACAGTAGCTTTTGGCTTCCTTCTTCTTGGAGCTCTTTAGACCTTTGAACTGCTGCCATTACAGCTGCCTCCGAGCCTGTCATGTGGCTGGTGAATTGAGCTTTTGAGTGGTGCCTCTGCACTGCTCTTGTTCCTAACTGTTGTACATTTAACAGCATCATTCTTTTTACTGCCCTCCCAGCCAGCTGAGAGCCCTGCAACCACATGGGCACAGCATCGAGCCTGACTAAATAAACTGGATTTGCATTTGGGCAAAAGTTGTCTTGAAGCACTTGACTGATTCATGGCAGAGTCAGAGGCAGCTGGTCTCTGAGAATGTGCAGGATGGATACATTTTAAACAGTGGGATATTTTTTATTATTATTACAGAATCCTTCTATGCCATTAATGACTGATGGAATAAACCTGTCACTGGGATAGGCACTGTATGTTCCCATCAGTTTGGAACCCAATGTTAACAGACCTTAATCTTGCAGACATTTACACATATTTTTAACTTCTTACAAAATTTTTTTTGTGACCTTGCTGATTTGTTTGAAAACCATCTCCTATGAAACAAGTTTCCTCAGGAAAATTATTTTAAATAAATATCACTGATATTGTTGCTCAGGTGGGTCTGTCTGTAACTTCAGCGAGTTGGACTTGATGATCCTGATGGGTCCCTTCCCAGTCAGCATATTCTATGATTCTACGATTCTATGAACTGAATATATATCTTATATATCTATATCTATATCTGTCTTATATATATCTTAATTGGATGTGTGACTGTTTTCTAGGCAGGAACATTTGAAGCTCACCAAGGCTGGTCTTTGTTTCCAACATAAATATAAGTAGGCAGTAAGCTAGAATCTGAATTAATGCAATGTAGCATTATCTAGAGCCAAAAAAACACTCATAGAAGATCATTTGGTTGCAAAAGCCTATTAACAAAATTTTTTATTGTTTAGGTAGGGCCTCTCGTCTCTATAACTAGAGTAAATATCCTTGGGAAAAAACCAGCAAAAATGTGTTTTGAGTGCAGTGAGTTACATACACAGAGACAGTGCTGCAGCAGCTCTCAGAAGGACAAATTTCAGAGGCAGAGCTGGGGGAAACAATTTCTACCTGATGTCTTCTCCAAATGCCACTGCAGAGATGAATACAATGGCCTACAAGACTCGGCTTTTTTATTCTCTTTGAAGTAGGAGCATTAAATTAAAACTGAAGCAGCGCAACAGTTAGCACTCAAGCTGGAGAACACATGATGAGCTTAAAAATAATGTTGAGGAAAAGACAACAGAGAATAGAGGAGGCTTTGTGTGGTGTTTGACTTCGTTTTCAAGCAAAGCTAAACATCAAAATATTAGAACACAAGCACAAAACCTCATTGTCAGTAAAACTAATTAGTGTTCTGCTGCTTAATGCAAAAGCCTACATGATGTCTTGACCTTTTTTACACGTTGTGTCTGAGGGTGTGCAATAAAACAGAGGGAAGCACAGAATGCCTCCAGTGGGCCTCCAAGGTTTTCTTCCTTACGGAGTTCAATGGATCCCAACAATACAGGCTGTGTATGAGCCCTTCTTTAAAGCCTGATGATTTTGGAGGGCTTGAGCCAGTGAATCAAGGCTGTCACGCTGGCAAGGAGTGCTCACCAGGATGATTGCCGTTATTGCCGTTCCTTCTGCCTGTAACCCTGCATTTTTAACAGTATACACAGGACAAAGATTAAAATATCCTGGAGAAGTAGCTGCCTATGAGGCATTCCCACAAATTCCTTGTTCCTTGAGTTTTTATGTGCCTAGTCCATAGAGAGTCCTCTTGGAAACTGAGAGCCAAATCTCTTTTTTGTTGGCCAGATCTTGCAGAATTACTGCTCTCAGTAATCCTTTGCTACAGGCTAATACAGTATCTTCTCTGACAGTAAAAGGAGATAAAAAACCTGAAGAAAAAGATCTGGGAATCACAGTTTACTGCATTCTTCTCCTTAAAACAAAACTTCAAGTAAGTAAGAAATCACTCTTAAAGCAGAACAAAGACCATGAGCCTCTTGCTGGCAGAATCCTTAACTTCATTCAAAGTTGCACTATTGGATATACAGATCCCTGAACTCTAGATATTTCCATTCAGGCAAATTGAGGTAAGTTAAGGTTAACATTTCCATTAATATTTGCTGTTGATCCAAATGGGCCTCTGTTGAAACAGTTAGAATTCCCAACCCAGCACCAAACAACCATTACTCCACCACCATTTACAAAAAATGTTGCTCTTTATGTATGAAACACAAAACAAGTAAATGTAAACAACTAAAAGTAATGTCTAAAAGTGCTTTTAAAAGAAAAGAAAGAAGGAAAGTGAAGAAAATATGAAAATGACTTATTTTTACTCACAAGTTTGAAGAGAGATTGGAAATCTTTTATAGAACTGAGAATGTGTTTCTTGTACTATTACAAAATTTGTCCCAAGGTTTTTACTGGTGCAAGGAACCTGGAATGTCCTACAAAGACAAACTTCAAACTGGAGCGAGCAAATTGCCCATTTATTGGAGTAAAATGCCTTAGAAAAACTGTCAGGAAGCCTGTAAGTCAGTCTGGGAAAGGAATTTCCCCACTTGGGCTACTGAAACACTCCACTACCCTGTTTGCTGAGGAGGCATCTCTGTGCCTGATAGAAAGATAAATAAAGACTCATCCCACAATATCAGAAAAGGTTTAAGTTGAGGGACTGGTGAGTGAGTAACAAAAAAAGTGGAGTCTCTGAACGCCTGCTTTCCCAAATTCCTGAGAATGTGTCTGCCATAATTTGGAGCACAAAGTACAATTGCATTAAGATAGTATAGGGACACCTGCGGAAATAGGAGACACAGATACAGGCAGAACAGAAATTAGGAGATGGAGAAGTGCTTTTGTGTGGCCACCTAGAAAAAAATGCAGGTAGTCAACTACACTTACCAATTCTACCCTGAGTAAAATACTCATTCTCCTCACCCATGTGCTATTGCTGTTATTAAATCCTTTTAAATGGCTTTTCCTTGCATGGCAGGATATGATGGTAAAGAAGTGGGACTCAGGTGTCAGACTGAAGCATTTGGATTTGGGTTTTGGAGCTGTCCTTGTATTGACTGACAACCACAACCACAACCACAGGCTTTTCCTTTCCCAGAATTAACACCCCAGGTCACAGAGTCTGCAGCTGACCTCCACACAAGATCATATTTTAAATTTTATGATCTGGCAGGTTGAAATTAAACATTTGCTAATTACAAAGGTACTGCGAGTCATGCCAAAACCTCTTTTTGTTGTCTGGAGAGTTATAACAATCCTTTTCTGGCAGTTAGTTTTAAGATCATTAAATGATCCTCATTTGCAATATATTTGCAGAAGATTACAGCCCATCTAAATTGACCCTGAAGGAAGACTTATTTCATTAATGGGCTGTCCTGTGCTAATGCATAAAGCTAGAAAAATATATCTATTAAATTCTTAATGTGTAAATGATGTTTCTGGCTTTCTTCTTAATTACAAAGCAAAATGAGCCTGAAGTGCACTCCGTCTAGGAAAAAATGATCAATTTAATCCATCTTCCAAGAGAAAACTTTTTCAGCGAGTTCCAAAATCCCAGCTATTCTCAGCTAAGGTTGGAGCCTTATTGCTTTGTTCGGAAACACAATAAAATGTGCCAACACAATTTATTTTTTCCCTAGATTCCAATGAACGGAGCTTTTTCACGTCAGTTTGGTTTACTCGCTATCTGCTCGGTTTTGGAGGAAAAAGCTAATGCAAAACCTGGATGAGCTGGGCTTTGGAAATGAGTAATGCCAGGAGATTATGGGTTGATGGGGTATATGCAGAATATTAATACAACCCATAGAAAGAGATTTACAGTACATACAGCTTTGCAATGCACTCTCTGCACAGAACCACCTCACTGTGCTCTGCCTCTCACCACAACAGAACTCCCAGACAAAAAATCCTTACTGAGGTGCAGGTAGGGCTGTAAATACATAGCAGTACTTTAGATGGGCAAAGGGAGGTAATAGGGGAGTGTGGGTTAAGTGAGTATCAGGAATTTAATTGTAAGTTAGCATTACACTTGGATCAACCAAACAATGGGAAGTGTGGGAATGAGGGGCAGCACTGCAGACAGACTCCTGCCACTCTGAGCACCCCGGGTTCTCAGTGACAAGCGTCCTATCCAGCTGACAAGTTTAACCCATAATATGTCTGCTTTGGCCACACTGATGGCTGAGGACCACTTAAATCCTGTGTACTTTGGCATTTCACTCTCAGCTGATGACATTTTAAACCGTGTCCAGTTTACACAGCAGAGTCACTGTATCATAATAGGGGGTTTCAAATGTCTGCAGATGCAAGTAAATGGCAGGAAAATCTTGCAGTGCATTTCCTGGAAGAAGCTGGTTCCACCTCTTCTAGGTTTTGAAGATATTCCTGTGGTTGACCATTGTGCAGTAAAGGAAACACTGGTTCTACTAAGGAAATACCTCCTGTGTCCATCTCGGTATCTCGTGAACCAGGGAAAAATAACAGGCCTCTTCCTAAGGTATGGAATCTTCTTGGAGAAGGCCCCATTGGTGACTCCTCTTGCTTGTGTCAAGGTGCTCTGGCAAGAGGCTCTTCCCTGATTTTGGCTGCACAGATTCCTTGCATTCCAGGGCTTCAGCTATCAGGAGTGAATATGCAATTTTTCCCATGATGCCAAGGAACAGACACCGGAGGACCAGGGCACACCAGTCATTACAGGCAGAGGGAACACAAGGGAGATCAGCAGAGGAACCAGAGGAACTGGGATCAGATCTAGACTGGAGACCTGGTGTTAGGTAGTACAGAGCATGATCCTCCCTAATGTATGGTGGGTCTTCTTCACTAGCTGGTGGCTCCAGTTGTCCTGCAGAGTAGATCCATATGGAAGTGTTCTTTCCCCTTGGACACAAGCTTTCCCCCCTCTACATCAGTCCTTTCCCTTCACAATAAGGTGTTTCCTCATGTTTTTCCTTCCAAACTCCTTGTGTCTGCCAACTTCTTGTGGCCACCACCAACGTGAACTGGAAGCAGCAACAGTAATAACAGCAGCCATAATGCCAGACAACATCTTTCTCCTCTTCTCTTATGCTGCTTTTTCCCACTGTTTTGGCACTGCAGAACAACTGCACCACTTGAACCTCAAAGTGACAAAGCTGTGCATCTTTTGTGCACAAAATGTTTTTAGGAGAACCAGTTCAGCTCCATTTGCTGTTGGCCTACCTTGGATTTGTGTTGATATCCATGTTGGGTTGATGTATCCATGATGGGTGTGCTGTAGGAATTCTGCTGTAGATGTGGTGGACTTGAGTCTGAATTTCCATTTCCCTTGCAGGCAATGCCTGGTCCAACTGCATCCTCGAGGATATTAGAGATCTATGGGTCATAGATCTGCCAGGCTTTAATCCTTTCCATAAAAGCAGATATTTGAGGAATTTTTTCCTTCAGCTGAGTATTTATGTGAAATTCAGCACCTTCAAAATATAATTATAAAACAAAACCTAAGTTCTATCATTTTAGAGAGCAAAATCTCCTCCTGCTTTGAATTCAAGCCTCCTGAAGTCTCAGTTTTATTTCCAATTTATTCCCACTTATTATTGCTACCATTCCACTTAATGAATTTGATATTTAATACTTTATTCACACATTTTATTTTTGCACCAATTACAGGGGAGACAAGTACATTGTTCTTGCAGATTTCTGTAATCTTCAAGGCATTTTTTTCTCTTGCATTTTTTTATTTCTTAAAAAATAACAATAATCTTGGTATTTAAAGATAAAAACAGCAGGAGCAACATTCTTTTAATACTAAGAGTATAATTAAATGAATCTTTTCACTTCTATCTGCTAGAAAAACAAAAATGGTGAGAGAACATCTTCAGTTTATGTCCTTGATGGGTCAAATGAAGTGTGTGTGAAACTAAAGAAGTCCCACTATAACCATGCCAGCGGAAATGAAAATTATACCACTCGTACTAACAAGTACATTTCCAAAGGGGCTGGAGGTATTAGAAGACTCTAAACAGATGCCTCTGAACTTAAAATACACTTAATTCCAAAGGCTTGTCTTGTAATTAATTTAGCCAGCACAGAACCTATGAAGAGAATGCAGGACATAACACAGCATTACTCAGCATCCCCAAACTTCAAGGATCATAAAGACAAGTATTTTAATTTTAAAAAACCCCATTCACACTAATTTTTCACATGCATTTCCATCAAGACCGTGGTGGCAAACATCAAGGAAAACATTCCCCAATTTATAGCTTAATCTCCTGCAAGAAAAATATCCACCTGCTATAAAAGGAAAGTGCACACATAAGCCACATCAAAAGGATATCACTCATACTTTAGTTCCAGTTTTTATTCACATTAAGTCAGACTGGTGGTGTGTGAGTCCATAAACAGCCTCTGGAGCAAGTGAAGCTGAGTCCTGACTGTTTTAGTAACGCACCCTCAAACCCATGGCTTTAACAGGGCTTCTGTTTCACTGAGAACCCCCAAATCTCAGCTGTTCCCTGAGAACTCACAGCTGTGTTTTTGTAGCATTAACTGGTGTGCAAGGGGAGAGCAGGGTCACCAGCCGGGTGTCAGGGGATCTGAACCTCCTGGCAGAAGCATGAACTCACTTGAGCTTCTGGTGCAGGTTGTACTGAGGTGCTGCTGCTCTGAGTAAGTGATGGTACCACAGAGAGGCTGCTGTTAATGGGTAGAGGCTGCTGCTTCTTCCTGTCTCCAAAGGTTTTTTGGTGTTGCGGTACAATGAGGCAAATCATTTCTCCTCCATCTTCACCTCCTCCCAGATGATGTTTAGCTCAAACAAGCCTGATGCCATGAAGCTCTGTATGGGTTTGTGATGCTTGTGTGTAAAGTTCCGAGACAGAAATTTACACATATATAGACACATATATATATAAAATATAAAAAAATATATATATACATAAGGGTGGTGAGACACTGGCACAGGTTGCCCAGAGAGACCGTGGAGTCCCCATGCCTGAAAGTGTTCAAGACCAGGCGGGATGGGGCTTGGAACAACCCGATCTGGTGAAAGATGTCCGTGTCAGGGGATTTGGAATGAGATGATCTTTAAAGTCCCTCCCAACCCAAACCATTCCAGGATTCTATTATTCTATGAAATGACAGTTGCAAATAGATTTATAATTATCTGGGAAACAGTGCTGAGGATGTGGAGCCATACTCCATCCTGAGCCAGCAAATATGGAAATATCGTGTTTCTTTCTTTGCTCTTTCTGTAAAGTGGTAACAACGAATCATTGCCAACATCTGTGCTTTGTTAGGTTTTGGTGTTGTTAATAACCTACTAAGGTAAATAAGAGAGAATCCTGCTTCTGAAAAAGTCCTTGCATCAGGCTCTCTTCATGCACAGTAGACCTTACTACTTGCCTTCCTTTAACCGTCCCACATTTTCTTCACTCTTTTCTTTTTTTCAGTGAAAATGTAGGGTTTTATTCCACAAAACAGAATAGTAGATAATTACAGGGGGCTTTGAAATATTGTCACCATCCCAGTGTATTTAGCTGTGGTTAATTCCCTCCCACGATTTGAGGTCGACCTGTGGAAGTTACACCAAGAGAAACTACCCCGGCCTTCTCTTTGCTTATATTGTAACATCAGGAGAGCCATCAATGCAAAGCCGCACTGAAAGACTGGTTTGCAGTGAAGACATAACTTTAGACAGCCATGTAATTTCCTTTTCATGTTGGTCCCTGACAAGAGACAATATGTTATAGTTCCAGGAATGGATAACAGGAGGAAGAGGGGAAAGTGGGATAGCTTTATTTAAAAGTCCGTACAATCCTGCTTCATTTTTAAAACAGCTTTTTGGACTTAGCTTGGTACTGTGCTCAATAAATTATACTATTTTTCCAGGTTTGCTATCAGTTCAGTGACTAGTCCAGGGTGTTTCAAGACATCTGGTCTGGTTTCCTGGAGGATTATGATTAATAAATGCTGGCATACAAAAGCAGTGAAACACTTGTGCTCTGCCTTCCTTATAACCTCATATTTAAGATACATTAAACCAAATTCTTTGCTGCTCATGGACCCTCTCTAACTTCAGTGATGAGTTTCTCATTGCTGTTTATAAAAAATGGATCTATCTGTTCCAGTCCAATCAGTTGTATTCAGATCAATAAAAGAGCACGATGCACTTCATTCAGTCTTCTTAAATTAATAATTTGCAGATTGCCTTTGGAAATTGGCTCTTGCCTTGGTTTAGGGAAATTTTGAGTTATGCACGTGTTAGCTCAGGGTAGAAGTGAGCAATTTGTTTTCAGCAAGTGCTGAGAGACAATGTATATCCAATTTTGAGCATTGGTAGGAAAACTCATCTTGTGGAGTTGATGGGGAATTACACTCATCTATATTACACCACCATTCACCTGTTAAATGTCTCACTAGGCTCCATTTCCTGTCATCTGATTTCTTACTTATTTTTTATAAAAAATGTAAACTAAAATCCAGACTTTTGACCAGTTTAGATTGGTCAAATATTGCTCAGATATTTATAGCAATATTACCTTATATTTTAACTACCTCTGCTTTGAGCTCCCACTCTTCCCTTTCCCCTCTAAAATACATAATTTCCTTTAGTTTTGCGCCTTCTCCTGAAAAGCTTTGTGTTTGTTCTGGGGGACAAATATTTGGAGGAAATCTAAAAATCCTCTACAGATATTTGGGTGATCGATAAATGATAACAGAAAAATACCCTTGTAGGGACCTCGTGTGAGGATTATTCCCTTCCCTCCATTTCCCAGGTGACATTGTTCACTCTGATGTCAGAGATTTCTGAAGTTCATTAGGTTACCCAGATTAAGACTTCACTCTGTTCAGATGTTTCAGATGACACTATTATTTGCCATCTTTGTGGATGTTCAAGTACAATAAGCAGCCTAAATATGATCCATGAGCCAGTACTCCATCCCATCATTTGGATTCTATCTCCCTGTAGCCAGAAATAGGAAATAAAACTTGCAATCTGACTGTTTTCATTGTATTATTATAACAGAACAACTGTGAAATATGTAAGTGTTTCATGCCTTTAGTAATATTATGAGGAGTATTACCACTATGTGGGGCTCCAGTAAATCCTGCAGAGCTCCAAATCATTGGGTTTTTAAAGGAATCTCTCGTAATCGCCCTGGAATTCAATAAAACGTTTGTGGAATTAGATTGGTAGATGTGCATGTGTATGTGTGTGCATGTAAATCTTTAATATTTTATCCTTAATATGCATATAATAGTGGCTAAGAGCGAATGTTCTCTTCTGAGCGAGATAATTTCGTAGAGAAGAGAACAGGATTTTTACTGGATTGGTGTTCCTGTGATAAATCATCTTCTATTGCTGCACTCCTGAAATTAGCAGCTGAAATGGCATTCCACCCTGAGAGGCACAATATTGGGAAATTAAATTCATTGATAAACATGGCCTTGCTTATGATTTTATTTTTCCTAACCAGGTATTTTGCAGGAAAATATACGTCTTGTGTTTACTTCTGTTTGTTAATGCTTTGATAAATCAGACATTTTTAGTATTCTATCAATGGCAAAAGTCTAATTGCCTTATTGTATTCTGATTTATTTCTTTCCTTACTTTCTTTGCATCTGCAGCCCAACAAATGAGTCTCCAAAGAGATATATGTTATGATACAGTGTCAGTGAAATTAATCCTGATCAATTTTAAAGTTCACATTTTTATTTGATGACTTTCCTGGGAATCACTAAAACTGGGATTGACTCGGCCTCTTTTTGTTGGTTAAATATTGTTGTTTGAGAACACTGGATCCAGCAGCAGAAATCTCATTCTAATTTAACAGTTCTGTGTCTGGATAAGAGAAAAGTGATACAATTAATGATGTTTTACTAATTAATAGGCACCAAATCCCGCTCTTTGCTGACACCAATAATGGTGAAGTGTTACCTGCCTGGGAACACCTCCCCTGTGCCTGAGGTGCCAGCCTGAGGTCCCTGGGTGTAAGTCCTGAAGCAACATAAATACTTATGGTTCTCTGTTTCCTTTAGGATTTTCAGTCCTGCAGCTCTTGTGAACACATTATCTCCAGAAGAAATTGGAGGTTTAGGTTATTATGGGTAAACAGAGAGGGGGTTTATTCCCATTTCCCCCCCTCTGTTTTTTATTGAAAAATAGTTTGTTTCTCAATTTGTAAATGCTTCCACATCTAGATCAGCATTAGAAAATGCTTCTATAGCATAACAATTCAGAAGTATAAACCAGACTTTTATTAAGGTAGGTTTTGAAGCGATTTTATATATTTATTGTCAACAGAACTCGGGTTTTTTTCAGGTATTCATGGTAGGCTTTTGACCCAAAGGAAACAAAAGCTTTACTGTTTTGGTTCTGTGATTCCTGCCTTCCCTAAATCAAAGAGGATGGGAAAGTACCAGAGTTATTGCTATCAAAAAGGAAATAATTATATTGCCCACAGTGCACAACAAATCATCTCTTAAGCCCTTCTCCCCACCCTACCTGGGTGAAGTTTAACCAGCATAACCAGCTTCTGTGAGGAAAGCAGATTTTTATTTTTTTTCTTTATCGTTAATGTCAAACAAACATTTATTTCAGGTGCAAAGCCTCGGGATATGTTAGTGGAAACAGTGGCACTGCTGTTCTATTGCTTACTGCCCACTAAGTGGGTGGGAAAAGGGTACCGTGACCCTTTTACCCTTCCCACCAGTCTCCCTAACAGCTTTGGCCTTCGGGTCAGCTCAATTTCCCCTCCACTGAGTGGCCATTACTGGGCGAGGATGTGATAAATGCTTTTTGGAGGGGACGGCAGCGCCGGCAGCGAAAGGAGGGAGCCGGGCCCAGCTAGACCGAGCCTAGAGACAGATAGACTCACATGCTGAGCGCCTGTTCCCTAGCAACACAGCCGAGCTCACCAAAAAATGAATAGACCCACAAACAAAAATGAAAAGGAGATAAAAAAGAGTAAAAGTCTATGGGGCTCAAAGGTTAATATTCCTCTATCTAATAACTTAGTTTCAGAAAATTGCATTTTAACCTTTTCCAAGCATCCAGGAGAGAGATTTCTTGGAAATTAAATTAGATCACATTTGTATGAAATGGGGGGAGAGAAATTAAATGCAGAATTTATTATTTTTTCCGTCTTCCTACCCAGTATTTCTGCAATTCCTTGTATTTTCTGTTGACTGCCGCTGCTGCACTCCCCAATTGGTGTAGAGATATTGATGGCTCCAGAGTGAAGTGTTATGGCATCATTTTGTATTTTTTCGAATTTTCTCTTGGGGAAACAGGAAATCTTACCCAGCATGGAATAATTAGACCCTGTATCCTATCTGTAGTCCACATCCATCCGACACCTCTCAGAGAGAAGGCACAGCGAGAGACACCCTGAATGTCACAAAGCAAAGGCCTGGCTGAAGCAGGAGTGAGACCTGGGACTTGTGGTTTCTGGCCTGGGAGTCTCCCTGGTTCTTGTGACATTCCCATTCCTGCCCTGCATCAACATCCGTGCCAGACTTGGAGCTGGTGGGATGCCAGCCCCCACCCCAGGTAGAAGTGGTCTAAAATCTGGAATGCCCCAGGAATTGTGAATGGAGCAGCCCGTGGCAGAGAAGGCCTGTACTCCCAGGAGCACCTCCTTTAGTAAATAGTTTTGCTTACCCTGATCTGTTTTCATTTGAACAAACAAAACTCTTTCAGATCAAATAACTTGTGTGGAGCTGAAGTCCATGTCTATCAACTCCCTTCCTGATCCAGGCAGATGGAGCTTCTAGCTCCACAGGGAACCATTATAAATTCCCATTTTATTACATAAGCCTTATTTAAACCTCTGTATCCAAATTCCTGCTCCAGCTACTGTGGTGTAAATCTGGAGTAACTCCACGTGTTCCTGGGGCGTTATTTTAAGTCTGCAGCAGCTCACTGGGGCAGGATCCAGCCCGTGAATTCCTTGGCTGCCAGGGAAATCCAGGGAAAGCGATTGTTCTATTTGTGTCATGGCTGTTATATTTAACTTCACAACAGAATGCCTTTAAACTTTACTGCCATCTTTAAACCAATGAGCTGTATGGTTAACTAATTTTCCTGTGCACTGTATAATCCAGGATCGATAACGCTGTTTCCTCACATAATATATTTGCTCTCTTCCACTCATTCTGTTCATATATATCCTATAATTACAAATACTGAAATTTATGGAGCATGTAAACCCGTGGTTTAAATACAGGAGATCACTCCAGTTGGGATGGTTGCTATTATTTAACATATTCCAATCAACATCTCCCATTGGATTGCTGAGCAGCTCAGCAACTTCTGAGCTGGTGGGAGAGGCTGAGAAATGATAAGAACCACTGGAGGCTTTGTGGTGGCAGGGGAATGAATGATGCTTCAGCGTGATCCTTGCACTCCTGCAATGGGAACCAGGAGACATATCCAGGTTTTCCTTCACTTAAGAAAAAAATTAGTTTGCCATATTATAAAGGCCATCATTTTATATGGCACTGTGCTAATATCTTATTACTGGCTTCAGAAGGGGCAATCACATACTTGATTCGAGCTGTTTCCCTATTTCTTTTTCTGCAATGATACAGACAGTAATGAAAGGGCCAGAGCTAATTAAAAGACAATAATTTCATGAAGGGGTGGTGATGATGATGAGGCAATAAACTGTGAGAACAAAGCTTGAGGGGTTTTAATGACTCATCAACCCCTTGATGGGAATTTAGCCTTACAATCACTATCCATTTATAATGATCAGTGATATACCTTCCTTAAGAACAGGAAAAACACTCTGCTGGTGGTGTCTGTCCCTGGTACCCCATGCCCAGTGGCCCCCGTGCTTCCAGTGTCCCCAGCACTGCCAGGCTGCCCGGCTCAGACTGCTCCAGATATCCTGTGTTGATTTATGGCACTTGGAACTCCTGCTGTGTCCGAGCCTCGAGATATTCAAGGGACAATGTTATGCCAGTTGTGTCTGGATATGACTTATCATGGATACAAGGATGAGGAGCCACATTAGTGGCAAGGATGTCCTTCTGAGTGTGGAGGGGTTGTACTGCACACAACCAGTGCTCTGAGACAGTCCTACTGAAGGATGCAGTTACAGAGCCAAGAGGTTAATTAGGTTAAATTCATCCCTAGAGCAGGTTCTGTGAGAAAAAGGTCCCATCTTCCTCTCTGGTGTGGGATTGCACCCAGCTGGGTCTCTGGACAGTGGGATGTGGGGCAGTGCCAGATTCCCACATGTGCTGCGGTTTCAGGTTTAGGTACAAGAGTTGGGAGCAGAGCTTGGATGTCGGTGCCTGTTTAGAGTGAAATGAAAGCAGCAGGGAGAGGATAGAAAAAATGGCCCCTGGTAGAGCTTTTAGCCTTATTTTTCTTCAGTGAGATGATCTCAAAACTCTGAACAAAAAACACACAATGAACCAGTGAATGAAAACCTCACATTTTCAGGTCTCTTTCTTTTTACAAGCTCTGTTTGGTTCTTCTCTTGCTCCTGAATTCCCTGATGCCTCAAAGACACATTTGTGCAAGGGAAGGAGTATTTCTTTGACCTTGCCATCTCGAAACTGAAAACACAACAACATGTATATTAAGAAAGAAGAAAAGGAATCTCTCCATACCCACTGGACACACATCTTTCCCCAGAGAAATGACCAGAGGACAGATAACATATACTTCATGTGCCACTGGAGGCACCCAGATACTAATGATTAATAGAACAGAATGGGTTATGTTACACAGCAAATCCACCCCACTGTAATTAAGAACTGCTCCCTCTGGCACTGGGCTGCTTCCATCTCTCTTCCCTCTGTCCTTCTTCTCTGTTGTTTTTTTGCCTTTCTCTCACTCTTTCTTCCCTCATTCTCTCTGTTACCCCAGTGCCTGGTTATGCACTGTCACCTAATGACCAACTATTTTTTTTTTTTTTCCCCTAGCCATTACCTGCCCTCCTCTTCTCTCTTTTCCATCATTTCATCACTTTCCTCTTTTCCTTTATTATTTCACCTTGACAAGTATATTTCTCTGTAATTTTTATAGGCATGAGAGATCTATAGTGTGTATTTTGATTGGGAGTGAGAGACTTGCTGGAATTGTGTTGTAGTTTGTCCCATGTATTATGGCTCTTAAATGCCTCTGAGTCCTCTGATATTGCCCCAGGCTCTCTCAGCCTCTTGGACCAATTTTATTTACCTTTCTTTCCACTGGCTTTTAAATGAGCAGCCTGTCACTGTCTGCTTGGATCTCTTGGCCCCTGTGAGATGATGAGGTCTGGAGGAGCAAGAATCTGGGGCAGAGTAATAAAATAAAGATATGTCCTGATGGTAATTTAGGGAGATTTTGGATGAATGCTTTCCCAAAAGTTTTCTAAAAGGATCCTTCTATATCCATCATGTCAGATACATGGAGAGAAAGGTAGGACCATTCTGAGCAGTCATAATAGAGTTATTTATATTCTGTTCTGAATGTGAGATTTCAAGACATAAAGCATATTTCACTATGTAAAACATACTGCACAGAAATGCTTCCAGTCCTAATGTTTGCATCAAAGTGACGTGATTATGCTCAAAATCCTGCTTCCTAATACTAATAAAGAGAAAGGATCCAAACTCTCTAGAATTCAGGTGGTCCCATGCAGGTTGTGAAACTCACCTGTGTGTCCTTTATATACCCAGAGCAGCAGCTTGAAGGACTGATTATTGCAAATGGCAAACGAATTTACTGCACGTGTCTGAATTTGGAAGGCAGGTTGTTTAAACTCTGTGTAAGAAGTCTGCTTTCCTTAATGCATCTTATGGTTTTTACTAATAGTCAAGCTCTAAGTGGTTGTGCTGATTAAATTGGTGCAATCTCCATGCCAATGAAACTATATCTGCCTTGCTTGCATGTACAAGGATGACTTGAGAGTAAATTAGTGTTCATTCTTGATTATTTCATTCCTGTACATTCTCCTGTGTTAGAAGGGGGGAAAAGCACACAAAAAATACTTCCAAGTGAGTTATTCTGTCTCTCATTATCATTCATAATTTGCCTTTGCTATAATTCACATTCCTTCACAAAATAGCAACATATTAGTTAGATCTTTTAATTAAACCCCCAACACCTGCAGGTGAGAAAACACAGATGGATTCGCTCCTCCATGGAAACACTCAGTTCCATGTGAACTGGCCACAGAGCCAAGGAGAGAATAGGTGTTAAAATAACACTCTGCTTCTCACAGTGACTCCATTCATTTCTCCCCAAACAAACATACCTGGGGTGTGTGCACAGCTTGTCCCAGAGTTTAACCCTTTGCTGTCCTCTCGTCAGCTGCTGCCTCCACCAGAGACAGGTTTGGTTCTCAAAACGGCACCAAAAAACACCTTTGGGAGTTAGATGTGAGCTTTGGATTTCTCACTGTGCCTAAAAGAGACTTGTATGGTTCCTGAATTTCTCTCTCTCTGTTAGATCTCTGGCTGGCTTTTTCCTTTTGTCCTCCTGCTGTTCTAGAACCACGAGTCAAACTCAAATTCATAACTTGCTGATCTCTCTCTGACCATTGCAACATGACATAGAGCAGAATGCAGTAAAGCTGCTCACTGCAGTGTGCACATATACCCATACCTGTATAAAACTATCTGCATTTATATTGCTATATTTGATACATTTATCTATATATTCTGTATAGAAAAAATCTTGCTCACCAACATCCCTGTTGAATAAGCAAGTTCTCCAGCACACTGGTTCCTACTCCCAGGGAGATCCCAGTTGGGAGTTGCAGCGCTATCCCACTATATTAACTGGTTTTCCATGACTATTACCATTACAATTAAGAACTAAAACTAATGGCTGTATTACTGAGAAATTTGAGGGAACAGATGAGAGCAAAGTTTTATTTTAGGCAAATGAAGCTGGTAAAATATTAATTGTCCATATTGGACATCATAACATTCTGGCTTGTTAAAATTGACATAATTTATTTTTCTTTTTAAACTCTATTAATGGTTCTATCAAAGAATGATAAATGTAAGGAAAACTGTATTTTTATTGCTCCATAAGAAAACAATGTGAACAGAGCATTGTTTGAGTTGTGAAATCAAGCACCCAAAACTAAGGAATAACATGGAAGTAGCAGAGGTTACTTGAATTCCGGGGAGTTTTTCCATGTAGTCTAACAGGATTTAGATCGAGATCAATATACTTCACATTGTGTTATAGGTAGACTTTAAATTTGCAGTATAACCAAAGGCCAATTAGAAGTACATTTGTAGGACACGGAGAAAACAACTTCCTCATTTCCATATACTGGTGTAACTCATTTATAAGTTATGTTTGGATTATAACTCATACAATGTACAGTTATTTTTAATGTAGTATTACCCTTCCTACAGGGTGCAAAAGACAATCACACAGTGTGATGCTTTGAGGATTAGCAGGAAGAGGAGATGGGGAAGAAGGAGGTCAGGCCCAATGGACTAAAGGGCTGGAGAACTCCTAGTGAGGCACAGAACGTTGTGTTTTCCGTGCCTGGGTGAAGGTACAGGGCCAGGCCAGGGCTGGAAAGATGAGTTTTGTGGTCAGTGGTTTGGTCCTGGTCACAAGAAAGGAACTTAGGGGAATTGAGCAAAGCTGGAACAGCATCTGCCTGGTCAAGAATCACTTAAAGGAAGTGATTCTTTCCACCTGAGTCCCAAAGCATCCCCAATGGGAGAAGCATATGAGTATTCTTTGAAAGAGGAGGGATTTCACTCTCTTTAAAATGAGCATTACATGAGAACACAGTGGTCAGAGCTCTTTGCTCAGGAAGTTGAACCCAATCCCTCTCCAAACCCTTGGATTCTGTCCTGAACCTCTGCCTGGACAGGAGTTTCTCACTCTGGGGATCAAACTGAAGGGTTTCTTATTAAAACAGACATGAGCACTTGGAGAGGGTTGGTGTTCCAGCTAAGGCTGCAGTGCATGAGCAGCACCAGAACTGCCTCTGATTTGTAACATTACGTGTGAGAATGTTCCCCAGAGGAAGTCATGGGAAACACCCCAGAAGATTCACAAAATTTTGTTCCTCTGACTTAAAGTTTCACCAGGCTTTACTATAAACTCAGGCTTAGCATATACTTCAGTATTAGTAATTACTTATAATCTCTACAAGTTGTATTTCCACATTAATTTTACTTTTATATGGACATATTAAAGGTATGTGGAGGTATGAACTCTTGTGCTGCTCTTGAGGTATTGATGGTTAGATAAAAATATAAACAAACCAACCTAAGAAGACACTTTTAAGCTTTAGATTATCTAATAACAAATAGAAGAACACTGTACACTATGATGGGATTGCTTACTAAATATAAAATGTTTGGCCTTTACAGTTCTTGGAGAGGATTCTGATGAAGTCTGTTGTGGTGCTTATTTCTAATCACAATTATAAGTACATTACACCTACATATGGCCTATAAAAACCATATTGTACCCTTTCTTACCCAGCCAAATGGTATTTCAGTTGTGTAAGTTCTGTATGTAATTTATTTCCATACAAAATTAAAAACACTGAAATGTTTTGTTTAAGATGACCAGGGAGAGGAACTGAAAGGTTTGGACAGATAGCATAAATTAAAAATGGTATTTAAAATAAATCCTGTTAATTTGCTGAATATTTTTATTCTGTTAGAGATTGAACATGGTGGTATTGGATGTCTTGTAAATATTGTGAAAGGGTTGCTAAAATACAGATTTTTCTTTGGCTCCTTTGACATTTCAGGTTCTCTCTGTAATTTACCCCACTGGACTATGTCTGTCTTTGACATCCTTCTGAGTTTGTAGTGTGGGAGCAATCACTGGCCACATCCTAACTCCTGATCTGGATGAGACAGAGACAAAGACAGACTCTTCTTTTCTCTCTTGCTCTCTTCTCTGGATTCCTGTGGAGGGAACCCTGGGTGCACATTCTCCAGAGGACTCCTCCTCTGGGTGACCCACACACCCAAACCCTGGTCATGCTCAAGCAGGAGCATGTCTCAAGACATTCTTCAGGTGCTCCAAACCAGCACAGCTCCCTCAAAGCTCTATTTGCTGACATCAGTTTGTATTTCATCCCGGTCACCTTCCCTTCTTGTCCTCTCTGAAACCTGTGGTCTTTCACTCCTACCCAAAGTTCCCCACAGTGTGCCAGTGGCTGCACAGTAAATCACTAAAGTTGACACTCCTCTCTCTGTCCTGTTATGAACTTGCTTTTCTCTGTTTCCATCACAACCTTTTTATTAGGTGGTGAGATATGATGTTTTGTGTCTGAAAACATTAATGAGACAGGTTGAGCACCTTCAAGCAAGAGCATGAAGGAGGGTGAAATGAGGTGTGAATCCGTGCTGAAATTTGGGAACTAACATACTCAGTATACAGTTATAAACAAAAGGGGGGGGAAATTGTTTTCCAAGCATTGACTTGTCATTTTTTATTCACTTTTCTAGCTAATTACAAAAGAATTCCATAGGAAGGACTTCCAGGAGAGGATGAGGGTGTCTCATCTGTGCCAGGCACTCGGCAGGAGCATGTGAGGAGTGAACTCTGGCCTGCTCAGTCTATTTAGCAAGCTCTGAGATGTGTAAGTACATTATCTGCAAGGCTGGTAAAGAGCGCTCAGGGAGGATTTGTGGGTCTGTGGGAAGGACAAAGAAAAATGTTTTCTAATAAATTATTCACAACCTCACAATCCCTTTTGGGCAGGTTGTTGCTCTGTTTGCCCCAGTGCTTCCCGGCTCCTCTCTCCGCATCCACACGCGCAGTTTCTCACCTCCAGAGAGCAGCAGAGATCTCAGGCAGGCTGCTGCAGCTAATGGTGGCAATTAATAACTTGTCATAATCCCGAGGATGGAAGGGAGGGCTCACCATCAGCAGTCAGGTCATGGCGCTTCTGTAAAGCAAATGAGGTGCAGGTGTTGTCCAGATTTAAGAGCTTTGCTACACTCTCGGTGCACTGCAGTGCCAAGCCACAGCCAGAGCATCACCCTACAGGTACATAACTTACTGTACTAGTTTTCATGCTCCAGGTGCACACACATTATCCAGCCTTCCCCCCCTCCACCGCTGTTCATTAAGAATCCTCTGAACATTTCAATAAATCATAACACAGAGCAGTTAATTCCAAACATGTAATTGCAGCATGCCTTTGGATTTGCATACACGGGGCAGAGCACTGAAGCTTTATTTTGCATTTGTAAACAGAAACGTGTTTGCAAGAGAATGTGTTATCTTTGCCTTTTAATTGAAGTTGTGGATAAATAGCTTGGCTACCTCACAGCAGTTCAGGTCCATGTTCTCTGTTCAAGCTTGAGAAAATGAAACCTCATTATGCCTTTCGTTAAACAACAAACTACAGAATCACTTATTTCCAGACAGCTCAGTTGGCTTTGCCTTTTTCTGTTCCTGTGGGTCAGTTCTGCTTGAAATGAACCAAGTTTACAAATCTCTACTGGTTTGTACACTCCTATTATGCAGAGTAGGTTATGCATTTGTAACTGTCAGGCAGTCAGGGTGATCCAGCATTCTCATCTGACCCTATTCATTTCAATGGGTGCGTCTTGTTGACATTGATTCATGTTATAACTTATATCGATGCATTATAATCCCTTTGTGTCACCCCACTGGTTATTTCTACTAAAATGTTGTGAATAAATGCTGGCAATAATGGTCAGCAGGATCTGAAGCTGTTTTAAGAAATGTGGAGTCCACCTGAAGTCCCGGGTCAGTGCTTTACTCTGGCTTTTTCTCTGCAAGACAATTAACATGCAAAGTATCCTATTCCTGTGCATTTGCATGGCAAAGTGTCTCCTGACTTATTAATAATTTGGGGCTGTGCATTCCAAATGTATATTGCACTCAACTAAAGGGATAAGTAAACACCATTATGCATGCATGTAGGTCTTTATCAAGGTGTGGTTGATAATGTTTTAAAGCAGAACTATTTCTCATGAAAATAGCTCCTCTTAATAGCCTCTGTCTCTCTATTGTGCTTCTTAGTGAAACATAAATCACTAATATGTTTTCAGCTGCAAACTACTCTCTTTTTCCATTGTATTCACAGATTTAGTGGCATTTCAAATAGATAAACACAAGCAACATCTATCAACACTACAAAAAGGGGGCCTTAATCAAAGCTCCAGGTCCCAGGTCTCAGCATCTCCATTTACCTTGAGATAAATCCATTGGTGTGACCACCACTGCACAGGGTGACAAATCACCCCAGTCAGCTGAGCAGTGCAAGGGCTTATTGGCCTTTCTTTAAGTGGTCTTACCCTTCAATGAAAAGGATGGTGCTTGTCAAGCAGGGGCAGATTAAAGTTAGACAAAAAGAAATGATCTGTTATTAGAAAACTCCGATTGAGAATCACAAAACAGGAAAGAAATATGAATAAGAATTTACAGTGAGGATGCTCCCCCCACCTTTTCTCATCCTCCCCCAAGCAGGAATTAACTTTAATTACTTTCCCAGCTTAGCACATGATGAATGTCAAGACAACGAGGCATTAACATTAAATAAATAGGTGGCTTTGGGAATGTGCCTGTTGGAGCAGGAGAAGGGGAGCCTGTGCCTGGTTACTGAGCTGCTCCAGCTCAGGTGTGGTGGAGAGCATTCCAAGAATGCTTCCTTTAGATGTATTAGGGCTGCTTTTGCTGGACACAGCATGGGATGGCTCTGAGGAGATCTATGCCATCACCTGTTGGGAGGCAGCACCCCTTGCATGGATCTCTGGAAATGAAAGGATTAGGGTTCAACAGGAGGAGAGCAATAGATGCCTGAGCAGAGTCTTATCTGGGTTGGTCAAAGGCTCTTGATGCTTCCAGCCCATGTTCTAACCTTGTTTACAATGACACAACTGCAGAAGCATCAAGATCTCCTATCAAGGTTGGCCCTTAGCGTTTTAGCTCACATAGCTTCTAAAAACAAACTTGAGGTTTAAACCAGGTATATACAGATAACCTAAAGCCTCCTGAATGTCATTAAATTATCTCAATAGATAATGAGCAAATTTTTCCCTCCAAGAGCCTCGTGTTCTGGTGATCCACATAAATGTGTTTAAAGTCTCTTAAAAATCCTATTTATAAAAAGAAAACGAGTGAACAGACAGCAACTGAAAAATTTCAGAGCCCGCACACTTGGAAAATTGAGCAAATATTTGCCCATCCAATTGGTTTGTTTGCCAAAGAAATTCACAGTGAGGGCCTAGCGAGGTAGTGAGAGGAAAAATTACTCATATTTAGATTTTTTCATAGGATCAATGTTTATGGTTGGGTGGGTGGGTGGTCATGGGGTTTTGTTTATTTTTTCCCCACCATTGATATTCATGCATTTAAAATGCACTTGGTTTCTTGTGACTTGATAGACCACTACGGAAAGATTAATTTTCTGTAATCATTTGATTTGATAAATGTCTACACAGCCCAGCATAAGTTTATTTTCTATTTATCCTGATCCTGAAATTAGTTGCTAAGGGTACTCAAGGGAAACACTTCCATAATTATAAATAGATCCTGACAAGAGACATTTCCAATTGTAATAATGTAAAATGGTTATATTTCACATCAGAACATAAAATGGCACTGGTAGGGACACACAAAGGAAGTGTTACTGCTTTCCTGTGCATAGTGCTGTGCTTAAATAAACACAGTGTTTGCAGGCCAAAATTTCAATAGCATATGTTCTTCATTAATTTTTTTACTTTTTTTTTATGGTGTAGACAGTAAGACATAGAGAAATTAAGGAACTTGTACAAGAGGACAGTGGAAGTGAGCAGCAGAGGTAGAAAAAGGTCAAGGCTTCTGAACTCCTTAAGTGGAGAGAAAACTGTGCTGTGCCAATTCGTGGAGTAATCCAAAATTAATGTTTGTGTTGGTACCTTAAAAGCCCAGGGAAACCACAGGGATGAAAGACTGGGTTCAGGATTACTTTGTGGCAAAATTATTTAGCTTCACTTTCATCAACAGGGCAGGTTTGTACCACAGGAATAAAGAGAGGGTAGGAAAGTGCTTTGAAGAAGGACAGCACATCGTGGAGGTAAGAGTCCTTGACCATAATCCTCAGCACAGACAATTAAAAAGCATCATCTTTAAATGCCTTTCGAAGACAGTGCAGCCACACTGACTGTGGTAGCCCAGATATAATAAAATATCCATTTAAAGATACCAGTTGTATAGATATAAAAGATCAAGTAATGCTCAGAAGTTAAGAGAACATAATAATTATCTGATAAAATGTCTAATATACATAGGCATAGGCTTAAACTACCATGATGATTGCAGAGTAATTTAATATAAATTGATTAAGTACATTTTTACTGATGCTTAAAGACTAGTCATAGCACGGGAAATGGTGTTTTGTTATCAGCTGTTACTAAACACACAGTATTTGCTGGAGTAAATCCAAGTGTTGGCTTTAAGACACGTTATTTAAAGGGTTTGCAGCTGCTCTTCCTGCACTCCAGGTTGAACACAATTACCAAACATCACAGGAGGATTTTCCAAAACCGGGGGGGGGGGTTGTCACCCACAGGGACTGAGCACACCTGGGTATGACAGAACAGCAGAGTTGACCCAGCCTTCAGAAGCAAACCAGTTGCTTTCACCAATATAAACAGAGGAGAATCCTCACATTCCTCATTCCTGTAGGAATAAATCCTTTGCCTATGGGGTGATTAAAGACAGCATCTTGTTTGAGGCAGAGCTACTGAAATAAAGATCACTCCAATTTACATCTCCTAAGAAATCTCCTCTTGATCTGCAAATAAGGGAACCCCAGGACAAGCATAACCTGCTAGATCATTAGGTTATTTTCTATTAGGAAAATGGCATGAATTTTATTAAAATCTAACTATAAATATTTATGTTGATAGAAAACCCACTGTTGTTGTTATTATTCTTTTTATGGTAATACCTGAGAAGAGTTGGAAGATAATTGCAGGATTCAATAGGTCACTGGAGGTAAAGAGGGGGATTTTTCTGGAGTTTTCGTTGCTGAATACAAACTGCAAGCAAAGGTATGAGGATTTTTTCAAATCTGAAAAGTCACTATTTCTCTTTCAAAGCGGAGAACATATTCTCTTTTAAATCTTTAAAGATCATCTGTTCTGCAGTGCCTGCAAATCATTACTGTTTCATACTGGTTTGCCAAGCAAGGAGCTCAGCTATCCATTTTCCTGCTGAACTCTTTCTGTCTTTGCTCACACCCTCACCTTCCCTGCTTTGTTCATCCCCACACTCTGTGCAGTACTCTGCCCTGGCAGTGAAAGTGGAGTGTTGAAGTACTGATGTAAAACAAAGCAATAAAAATTGCAAATCTTGTCTTCTGAAACCCAGAGTTTGACTCAACAGCCCTTTCTGAACTGAATGTGAAGAGGAGAGAGATTTTGGCACACAATCTCAAACTCACACACAAAACATGGACCGTGAAGAAATGCCATGAAAATAGCATGAGGTTTCTGGACTTTTTGAGTAAATATTCAAAGACAGAGCCCCAGAAATTAGGAATGCTCACTGGATGGAGTAAATTGGGGTTTTATGTTTATGGGTAAAATAAATGTTCATTCTTTATATAAATCCTAAAGAAGGATGTTGCCTCTTCAGTTTTGCCCAATTGCTTTAAAAGGGAATTAGGAATTTCTGGCAGTTACAGTAACAAAACGTAGTTAATTTAGTTTAAACAAAAAATACTAGCATAGCATCTGAGTCAAATCCATGGCTGTATACTATAAAATCCTTGTTGTAGCTCCATAGCTTAGGCACTGTGTAAGACCAGAGTAAGAAAAAGCACACTGTTGTAAACTAAACTCCTAAGGGGCTTGGAAAGTCACTCTGGCAAAATATTGGGCAGAAAAACCTTTAAATTTCTCTCTAGGATTTTTTGGTTCTTGCTGTGTGAAATGGGGGTTGAACTCTCACCTCAGTGACTGATGAGTCATTAATTCACGTTTGTAAAGCGCTGTGATCTTAGAGGTCTTTTCCAGCCAAAGGATTCTGTGAAAATTAACATGGTTAGCAAAATGTATTCCAAATAGGAGTATTGAGGGCAATTTCATAGTTAACCCATGTTTTTATTTAACCTGTAAAATTCTTCTGTTAGGTCTGAATTTCAGTTTTTTCCAGCTAGGGATGGACAGCTCCTTGTTTTCCTCACTCCTTAAGCACTTTGTTGGCTGTTTGGGTGGTGTTGAATTTTACCAGCAGACTATTCCAAATGTTGTTGAAAATCACAGGTTGTCAACAAACGCTTGAGGCCAGAATTTTTTACTCTTACAATTTCTTTACTCCAGCAGTATCCCATCCAAGCCATGTTTACAACCACCTTACTTTCTGCAGCTGAGTCACTGTTTTTTAGTGGAGCTCTTTGCAAGCAGCAGAAACTTCGGGGCAATCAATATGGCTTTCAACCCTGCCATCGAGAGTGCTGGAGATATTTAGGTCATTAAATGGCAGTGGACACAAGTAAAAGCCCATATCTCACTTCATTAGCAGTAAAGATGCTGTTTAGTTTTATTTGCTAAATCACACAACACACATAAACTGCATAGGAGGGGTGGAAAACTGAGTCAGCAAAAATCCCGTGAGGTGCCAAAGCCAAGGCATGGCCAAATTTCTGTGATCTCGGTGCTCAGTGAAAACTTGTTTTATTGAATTTTACTTTTATATGCCATATTAACATCTCATTTGCATACAGATTGTACTCCATCTTTACTCTAAAACCGCACTGTCAGCAGTTCTCTTGTGCAGACAAGGAGTGGCACAGCAGCATTTAAACACTCTTGCTAAATTTTAAAGCAAGATGCAGAAGGTTTTGGTCAATCTGCTTCATGGGCTATCACATCCTTTGCCTTTTCCTCCACAGTGGTACCTGGGGGTTGATTTTGTTTATTCCTTTCAGGATTGTTTAGATGCGCATATCTAAATATTTCAGCTACTCCAGGCATAGAATCCCCAGCAAATCCAGTGCTCTTCACATCAGGTTTCCCTGCTAATGCTCCTGCAATTCTAATTGTGAAAGCAGCAGCACAGGTAAAGGGCTGTCGAGGCAGTGTTTTTGCCACGATGTTCTATTTACTAGAGGAGGTAAACACTTCATCTCTTATTGCTGTTACTCTGGTGGAATTGTGTTGGAGTCAAACGGAGAGAAAACAGAGTGCTGAGCAGAATCAAATGTAAATACATCCAGCAGAAGTACATATATACTCTGTAGTAGCTGTATAGTAGTAGATCACCATAAAACAATTTTTCTCTATGAACACAGATAATTCCCAGCTGCCTTAATAATTTTTTCAACAATCAACTTTTAATTTATGAGTTCTAATAATTCTATTCTGAGGCTAAACAAATAAACACACCTACCAGGCACTAGGGAACATGACAGAAATTACAGTGTAGTATTAACAGTTGGTATTTGCCATGCTGGAATAACAGAGAGAGTGATAATACATAAACACATACAGTGAATATTACTTGGCAACTGTTGATGGTGTAACTGCTCTTATGTGATCATGCCTGGTGAAAACACTGGAATTTTAGGGTGTTGTAATTAGTGTTGACAGGTAGCAATGCAAGCCATCACCTCTTGTACTGTCACTAAGTGGATAAAGCAAATAAGATGAATATGTTAAGGAAGTTTCAGAGCTGCATCCCCAAAATCTGAGTTTCTGGAGGCTCAGTCTGGCCCTGCACGTGGCATTTAGTTATGCTAAATACAGCCAAGGCTTGGCTGCAAGCCAGGCCCAGCTATTGTCCTTACAATGCAGGATCAGTGGTTCACCTGCAGGATAACAAACCAACTGCTAATGAGAGTAATTAGGAGCCTTGGGGGTGATTTATACATTTTGTCACTGTACAGGCAGTGTAAATGGTGAGGTTTGCAAAGATAACAATTATTGGTTCAGGTGATGATCCTTTCATCAAAGACCTACATCCGATTTTTAACTGTTGGAATTCAGAACTGGACTTAGTAAAAGTGGAATTGTAACTATAAGTAGAAGGAATGTATCCAAATATTTGTCTTAATTCAGTTTTGAATATCAATCCATAACTCAAAAATCACAAAGTGGCAAGACTGTAGAATGGGATAGATTATAACTCTAAATTGGTGATTATTTACAGATATCTAAAGGTATAGGTTGCATTGTTTATATACTAATATTCTTGCAAAGACAGAGTAGAAGTACAACTCTCAATAAAACTAACTGCTTTTTGTCTGAGTGTCTTAAATATTAGTGAAAAAAATCTCTGTGGTCTTACATTGTTACTTTCAGAATATGCAAGTACGCAAATCAGGTGATAACACTGTCAACACAAGTCCCTACCCAAACACTGTCAACACAAGTCCCTACCCAAATTGTCCCTAAATTCGCTATAGTTGTTGGAACTCCTCACTCCTCTCAGCACAGCCATTGTTTATTCTGAATTACGGTTGTGCAGACAAGGTGTGTTACTGAGAGGACTGTCACTGCCTGGTTTGACACAGGTAGGATTTGAATTCTTTTTTGAATTCCTTTTTCCTAAGGTCTTAATTTTGCCACCCAATGCGTGGAAGTGCCAGTGTGTGTCCCCTGCACTGCTGGGCTCAGTGTTGACCGTGAGTTACCCTTCTTGTGCTGCTGAGAAACATCTCTCTCTGAAACAGCTTTATAACTGTTGGAGAGAAGGAAAACAGATCCAAGGTCAAAACATATCCTAAAAATACCCGCCTTTACCAAAAGATGAAAATTCTTTGGACTTAGATTTCCTGTTCTGTACTGTTTGTGGGCACGCTCCACTCCCAGACGAGGGGGAATGACCTCCAGGAAAGAGAAGAATGTGTTTTAGAAAAGGGAGGAAATGTGATAGTCTGGAAGCCTGAAGTACAAGATCCAATCTCTCTCCATGGATGGCAAGAGCTTGTCAGACATAATGGAATATTAAGAGAAGGAACCTATTGCAGGCTCAGGGGACTTGAGTAAGATAGCATTAAAAACTTTACTGCTATTAAATCTTGGGGAGCTGCAGATAATTTTGCTTTAGAGGAGCGTGGCTGCTGGTGTGGTTAAAAACGCTATCGAAAAATCCACTCAGGAGGAATCCCTCAATAAAACAGAAACAATTGGGGCTACATTGGAAGTTCCTGCTAAGGAAAACATCATTTGGCAGAGAAGATTGGAGAGGCTGGAGAGTGACAGCAGCAGTGGAGTTTTAGGACTGCAAACGGGTGCTGAGGGAAATGGTGGAAAGACTATTGAGACTTTATTAACTGCTACATTGGGGATCAGAAATAGTTCTCCCCACAGAGAGAGAGAAAGCCTTTCCAGAGCACAGTAACATTTGCCATTAACTGCAGTGCAAGGGAGAGGGATGAAACCATTCTTTTTTTATCTGTAAACCCTCAGATTGGAGCCACAGAGCAGGTAACCAACAACAAAAAGACATTTCCTGCCAGCAAAGGTTTTCATGCAGGAGGGTTTATACTCAAGGAAAATTATGACAAGTACAAGTATCAGAGAAACAGAAAATTGGGTCATATATAAATCCTTAAAAACTGCCTTCTGCCTTGATTACTGGATAGCTAACGACACCACATTCCCTGGCTCCCCCTGGATGTCTGGCATTTAGTTAATGCCTCATCCAGTACATCTTCCTCACCGAGCTCAAGGGAGAAAAATCAGTATATTTAGAAGAGAATGGAAGTATCTGGATTGGTTTTACTAAGTAGGACATGACAGAAGAAACAAAAGACTGTCTTTTTATCCCTCCAAATAATTGGCGCTGACAAATATGCTACTTTTGCTAAAGGACAGCTACACAGAACTGGGAATGTGTAGCAGCAGAATGGCTCTTTTTATTTGTTTGCTTTCCTATTTTAACTAAATTTGTGCTGTAGCATTACTCAGGCTACAGAAAACCCCAAATACAGTGAATAAAGAGCGACTAAACAGGCTGAGCAGAGCACATCAGTACTCCTGAAAGGAGGCAGAGGGCAGAGAAACACTCAGTGGTGAGAAGCAGTGAGGGACTTGGGAAGAAAAACCAGAGTTTTTTAGTAAGTTTTTAAGCTGTGCATTGAATTAGATCTATTCTCTTTGAAAAAAGAAACTTGCTACTGGACAGGGGGACCTGGAGATTCATTTTCTGAAGTTTGTTCTTCTGTGGGATGTTGCTGTTCCTGGAGAACCAAATCCATGGATCCTCTGTAGGTAGTTTGGGAACGTCCCCAAACCACCACAGTGTCACACACATCAGTTGGGTCCCCAGAATCCTGAGAGGTTGGTGGGCCTCCTTTCCTTTGGAATTGAGCTATCCTGAATTCCAGCCTTGGGATCTTGTGAGAACTCTATCACCTCATAGAGGTCTCCTTCCATGTCTCATCCAATGAGGATTCCCATTTCTAGTGCACTGGGAAAGCTGCACACCTGGCTGCTGAGAACAAGGCAGGAAATGGTACAAGCTTTACATTTGCAGATTCATTCTTCATCTATTGTAGTGCTCCTAAACTCTTACTATGAGTAAAGGAAAAATATCCTTATCCTGCACCAAATCCCAAGAAATCTGCTCTTTCAAAGACACTTTCTTTGAATTTTAGTGGAGAGAATCATCTTCCATTGCTTAACATTGAAGACAAAGATAAGGAAAGAGCTGGATTTTTATCAAAAACCTCCTTCAAAGCAAACCTGCCCCTTTTCTGCTCCAGCTGAGACATCCATAACATGAAGTATAAGCAGGGGACCCCATAACAGCTGTCACAGCATCTGAAGACTTTCCTTTCTCTAAAGAAACCTATTTTGGCATAGAAACATAAAAAAAAGGAAAGACCGTTTTAACAAAAAGAAAAGTACTTTAATGAATTGCAAATAGACTGTAAATGACTACAGAAAAAACTGATGGGGTGAACAAAGTACATAAAAATCCTGTGTGCACACACTGTTTATAAATCAAGCTCTCACCCACCATGCTTGGAATAGACATCCAAAGGAACATATCAAATTACACAAAAGGTCAGGGAATGTAAAATAGTGAACAGACTGTTATGGGATCATCTTTAATCTTTTCCACCACCTAAAAACTTGTGGGGAGGGGTAAATGATATTAAATGAATTGAAGAAGCTAATGAGAACTTTTAGATTATAATGCCAAAATCAGGATACATTTTGTTCATTTGAAAGATCTGGCACTTGCTGGAAATTCTCCAATTGCTGAAGACATTTGGGAAAGTTAATTTTCTGCTTAATTTTTCTAAATGCACTATCGACTTTAAAGAAAGAAAGAAAAAAAAGAAACAAAGTTTTAAAGTATTTAAAATATTATAAAAATAGATAGAACTGCTCATTGGATTGTTTCAGAAGTCCTTTGGGGTGAGTTAGCACCGTTTTACAGAGGGAAGGCAGAGTCACAGTGACAAGTTCCATGTGATATCTGCATCCTGCCTGCTCCAGGTGACACCTTAGGTAGGGAATTCTCAAAGCAAACAAAAGTTAACTGAAGATATTCCATTCTGACTTAAAATTTTACCTCTTTGAAACCTCACCTCTCACACTTCACAAGAAAGTGTGGCTTGGTTTCCAGGACTGCTGAGTACTCAGTGAGTACTTCTTCCCATAGGGAGTAGATGAGTTGTAGAAGAAGCTCCCTCTTTCTCTCTACTTTGTTCTTTCTCTTTGTTCTCTGACTGTTTTTGAAACCTCTTCTGAACCTTTTTTTTGTATATGTTTTTTCTTTATGAGAGAAAATAAAATCTCTTTCATCCCAATCCACCCTATTCTTGTGAACAAGGTAGGGACCATATTTTCTTAGTTACCTGTGTCCAGATGTAACATTTCTTGACTATTCTGCCACTTTATGATCATTTGAATGAATAATGTTCTAAAAATCATAGAATCAAAAGTGTTCAGTTGTACTCTGATGCATCAGATAAGGGTTGTGACAAGGTGAGAGGTATTATTTATATAGTAGGAAACAGAAGTACTTAAAAAGGAAACCCTTTTCTGTTTGAAGTCTGGATAATTCCAGGATACTCACAATTCAGCACCCTCACTGTATGATGGTGAATACAGCAAAATCATGACCTTAACCTAAAATTTGTTACTTAGGTTCATTCTTCCACTGGATTTCTCCTTCTTAGAAATCTCTTTAATTTTTCAGCCATTTATCTTGAATTTTCGTATTTTAAAAATTAACAAAACTAGCTCAAATTAAAACTGCTTTGGTTCTGTCACATACCACTGCTAATTATAGCCCAGGTAAGCAGAGACTAACCCCTGAATTCATCTCCAGAGCCTGCCTTCCCTCCTCTTCCCCTTACAGTGTCCCAGTGTCTCCCCAGACTGCTGTAACAAGTTATCCCAGACAGTCCGACAGAGCAGAGAGTTCAAAAGGCACGTTCAGGACAAGACAGACTTGCCAAGTAGTCCTTGAATATGAACAACAATATTTTAATTGTGACTTTTCCCAAGAAATTCAATTTCTCCTTCCTAAATATTTTTATTGATACCTGTGTTATTTGTAGGTGTGATTTGATTTTATATCTGCATATACTGACATGTATTTGTCTGTGTGGATGTCCCATATTTTGCGCTTAGTGCTGGTAACTTTTAGTATTTTTTCCTCTGGGAACATGCTTTGATAGCTCCAATATTTCAAAGAGCATGCAATCCAAAATCTGTCAGGAGGAAATATTTCTTTAAGGCAGAAAATGTGTTTTTTGTTAACTTTCTCAATCTCTCATCCATTCAGATATGTCTTGAATATATGTTCAAGTTTTGCAGGGCTAAGGCTAGGACTCCAACAACTTCTGTCGATTCCACCTTTTTAAGCAGGAGTTAACAAGGGGGATGTCAAAGTTTGAACCTGTATGTGAAGTTCCTTTCCAAAATTAAAGTTTTAGAAGTTACAAATCAGAAAAGTGATTTATATCCTTCCTTAATGAGTCTTGGCCTTGCAAGGAATCAATATATAGTCTTGTCATATTAGTTGGAAGTGACTTTGCATTCCTACAGGAAGACACTTAGGGAGAGGAATCCATGCAATTTCTATAGCATCAAAGCTTTGTTGGGTTTTCCAGGTGACTGAATCAAGATTTGTTGTTGGTGAACTTGGTTCCCAGTGATCTATTTAATTCTAAATTAGCATCTCTATTGCAATGCTTAGCTCTTCCAGTGCTTCCCAAACATACACTAATTCAGTCTCACACCCTCTCTCAAACAGGAAGAGGGATAATGAGGTGTGGGATCTCCTCTTTTTCCTTTTAACTGTACTGTTATTAATGCCTGGACTTTTCTGAGCTCATATAACAAAAGGAGACAAAGCTCATCGGTTTATCGGGAGAGAGAAATTGGGGCCAGCTCTGGCCGAGCCTTCTGGAATTCAGCTGTGACTCCTCTCCACAGACAAACCCAGCTCCCACAAAATCCATCCATCTGCCACAGCACTAATAAACCACAATATATTTCTCTGATTCTTCTCAACAAATCTTTGTTGTTACTTTTTCCTCAACCAATTTTTTATACATTTTATAAAACCCCTGCTGCAACTTTATCAACTTCTGCAGTTAAATAAATAGTTTCTGAAGTGAACTTAAACCTGTGTTTTGCTGAAGTACATAAAATATATACACATTTTATGTGAGACAGTGATTTGCAGACCGCTTATAACTTACAGAATTGTTCTGTGCACTTTATGCATCTGATGCACAATGAAGAGATATTTGTAGCATTTTCAGATAAAAACCTGATCATTAATAACGTATTGAACTGTGAGAAGTGTTAAAGATGGAGAATTGCTTCCAGTCCAAAAAGTTTTGGAACACCTTAACTTTAAAATATCAGTTACCTGACAAAAAAAGTTACATCTTTTTGGTGTGCCTTAATCCCTTTGGTAAGTTCAAAGCATAATTTTTCCACGTTCTCTTTATCTTCATTCCTGCTTAAAGATTTGAATACCATTAAGGTCATACTTCAATCCAGCAGAGGCTTGGATCTCCGTTTTCATCTCTCTGACTTCTTATAAGAGCAGTAAGTACTATAAAATATTCTGTGCCATTCTAACTAATCACCCCTCTGGCATTCTGAGCAAATGCAGGTTAATAGTGAATCTTTTAATATTTCTATTAATTACGTATATTATCCTAATAACTCTATTGTCAATTTTTCATTGCTGGGTAATGACTAGAGCTGGTTTAACTGTTCATAACTACTAATGGATTTAAAAGAAAGCAGAGGTTTTTGTTTGTTTGTGATTTGCCTGCTGGAAAAGCCTGATTTTTACAAATCTACTTGTTATTTGAAATTCATCTGGGGATTTTCTCTGCAGATGCGATTCAGCATTATTTCTGGTTTGGACAGGGGCCTCTACACAGGGTATAGAAAAAGGGCTGTGGTTATAAGAACTAATATCTGAAGAAAACCTAACCTTTTTATTCAATATGGCACACGTATACATGGAAATGAGAACACAGTTGGAGTGCTGGTGTTTTACAGAGCCACTGTGACATGTGCCTTTGCACAAATCCATGAAGTTAAGAGGAGGGTCTCTGTGAAGGCTTCAGATTTAAGTGCCGCAGAGGGGAGGCAGGAGATGGAGTAATTCAATTCTTATTCTAATAAAGTTTCCTGTTTGGAATGGGAAGAAAGGACTCCTGCTCCAATTGTCCAAATGTTCCGGTGCCACCCACCATAATGAGGTGGAAACAGAACTGCAGCCAATTCAATAGGACTTTCAGTTTGATGAGCCCGTAGAAAGATCTGAACATAAGGATTGTTTCACAGAACCTGGGCAGCAATGAAGCTGAAAATATCGATTCATAAATTTCCCAGGAAGATGAGAAAAACGGGGCAATCATTCCTGAGAAGTTGATGAACATTTCCATCCCAAAATACAATGCACTAATGGACGTGTTTGTGTGAAAAGGATGCAGAAAGCTTTTAAATGCAGCAGCATGTGAATAAGCAGAGTTTCTTAGGGAGTGTTTCCTTAAGGAAACACTAATAGTAGAATTTTAAAGGAGGAATTCTAGGAAAAATCATGACACTTTTTTGACTTTGAAAAAGGCAGTGCAGCTGTCAGCACAGTACAAGGGAGTGAGAAGTTACCCCAGGATTGAATGTGATCCAAGAGGGTGTAAGGAGAGTTGCAGGAATTCCCAAGTGCAAAAGGAAGACTGTTAAAAATGTCTTTTCCCCCCCAGAATTTAATTTCTCAGCCAGAAATGTAACAGGTAGATGAGACAAAACAAAACTAGGAGGCTGGCTGGAGATAGAGGCAGTGGTGCTGGAAACTGAGTGTGGATGTTTGATGATCTCTAAGGTCCCTTCCAACCCCAACCATTCTATGATTCTATGATTCTAAGCTGTATTGCTGCAGTATTTAAATCTTACATGCCCTAATTATGGGTTAAAAGTCGACAAACACATCTCAGCCAGCTCAAGCTCAGATATTTCTCAGTCTGGAGACAGGAGCTCATCCCTGCTGAGGAAACAGTGAGACGCCAACAGCTCATGTGCACATACACATCCTGAAAATGTGCCATGAATCCTGTCCTAGGTGCTTCAGGCCCACTGGACATGTCAGTCCGTTTCCTCATGCACAAGACACCACTTTCCAGGCTTCTGAAAACCCTGGAACAATGTCAGGAGAAGCAGCAGGGCAGTGGGTGAAGTGTAAAGGCAATAGAAGAGGGAAGAATCACAGTTCTTTCATATTTAAAATCGATTCAAATAGAGAAGTGTCGGTGATTTATAAACTTGAGGAAGGTTAGCCTTAATCTCTAGCTAGACATTTTCATTGCCTGAGTAAACTTTGAGCTCATACGAGCTACAGAGGCAGAAATTTGGTATTAATAGAGACACTTGAGGCAGTTTTCTTAACTGAACCACCCAAGGTGTCATGGGGCTTTTACAATGAAACCTCACCGAAATGGCTTGGCTGCTCAGGACAGCTCAGATCCTCAGGGACTGTCTGTGCTGGCAGTTCAGCTGCTTCCCAAAATAAAGGCATAGTGTAGAAGAAAACTAAAATAAACCAGAGAAGCATAATAGAAAATATAAAAATATAAACAGAGTTGTGCACTCCACAGCTGAAAGAAATCATGGATTCTGCTGCAGCCCTGGTGCTGTGTAGAGCTCCCAGTGTCCATAGAGAAAATATATAAATAAGTATTTTTACTTAACTTTACATATCTTTACAGTCATGCCCACAGAGTTTTTTGTATTTTTATAAATTTTTCTGCATGTAGGTTTTGGGGGAAATTTCCCCACAAAACTGTGTGCAGAGAATCTTAACTGCAACTTCCTTGGACACTCAAGTAATGTAAATGACTTTACAAAAGCCAATTAAATGTATGATTGAATGTCAACCTTTCTGACTGCAGCTTTCATTATGAAACTGGAAATGTGAGGTATTTTTTAACCTAATATTGAATACAGTTAATTAAAAAGGTAAAAATTACATTTTGCTTCAGTTAATTTGAAATAAAGAACCTCCATTTAAACAATAAATTTCATATTTTAGTTATAGCAATTAATAGACCAAACTGTGTACTTAAGATTTTATTATATTGATTCTAAAATAATTAGATTAGCAAAAACATTGCAAATATATTATCTAAAACAAATAAGATTATGACCGTGCTTTTTGTTATACAGCACAGCAATAAAACATATAACAGTACAATCTAAAGCAATCTCATAAAATTAATAGTCATGGAGCATATATTACATTCTTGCACTAAGTGACAAAAGGCAGCATGAGCATCATGGACAGTTTTATACTGGAGGCTTGTTAAATGTCTTGGTGCAGGATTTGTGAAAGTTAAGGCATATCTTTGATGTTTAGGAGATAATCTTAGTCCCATGTGTGTTTACTGGAGTATTTCTAAGCAGCCCTCACACTACACTTGGAGCAACCTTGTTTTAACCGTGTCTCTCACCCCTCTCCCACCACACTTTCACGTTCTTCCTTGCAAAGCAAATTGTAAAAAGTGTTCCAGCATCAGTTTTAAAAGCCTTAAGGCTGTTTGAGAGGCCTCTTAAAAAGCATGACATTCAATCAAAGTTCAGGGAGGAAAGTTTTAATGAATAAACTTGGTAAATTAGAAGGCACCGCAGCAGAGTGATTAACTCTCATTGGAGCATTAGTGTTAAAATTAATTAAAATGTTTAAACCGTAGGAGGCAGGTTACCTCCTCAAGACCTGGCTTTGCCCTCGGAGTCAGGCTGGATCCTGCAGCGATTCATCTTGCCCGGGATGAGAGGAGGGGTAAAAGAAAAGAGCAGGCAGGACAAATGTGTTTTCCATGGTGCTGCACCGCGGGAAGGCCACGGGGACCTCGGCGCGGCGTCACTGGAGTGTGACACAATAATACAGTGGGGACAGGGCAGGGATGGGCTTGGGGAGGAAGGCGACCCTCCTCTCCCAGGGATTTCACTTGGCTGGAGGTGACAGAGCTAATTTTATTACCAACACTTGCTGGATGGTGCTGCGGTGCCAAACAGGCTGCTGGGAATGCACTCTCTTTTCCTGATTCCATTAAACTGGGGAATACAACCTTCTTTACCAAGCACCAGAAGTATTTGATACAGCAGTATCATTTTATCCTCGCAGCTGACACCACCTTTAGTAACAGCCTCTCCTCTGTTACTGCTCTGTTACTGCACCAATTAATTACATGACAATTAGCTAAAGTATCTGAATATTAAGAAATAAGGATTTATCTCAGTGCTTTGATGGCAATAGATATTACCAACCAATTTGGTGAGAAATCATAATGTTAAATTCTTAGTGAAGAAAAAAAGAAAACTTGTTTTCTTTTCAAAATCATTTTAGATCCATTTCTTTCAAGAAGCAGGAGCCTGTATTTCTTAGCAGCCAGACCCATTATGAGGTGGCTGTTTAACAAATCTGTGCTGGTTTAGAATTATAAATGACAGCCTATTTTATAAAGGAAAAAGTCTTCTTTGACAGCAGAACAATATCATACAAATAAAAAATGGCAAATTGTGTCATACAGCTGAACAGTTGTTTTCCCATGTTCACTGAGGGCCAGTTATTAATTTTACATTGGTCAGAATTAAGGATTTTGGAGAAATTCATCTGAAACGGAAAGTATGAAAAATTCCTGCTCAATGAAAATTACTATTATTCGCTGTAGATCTATATTCATAACTTTAAAACCTGGCAGTCTTTCCTATTTTTTTCCTCTATAGATTTCTTGTCAACAAGGGTGTCAGAGGTCAATGTCAGAATGCCCCTCTGGCACCCATTAACTATAACCAGAAAACTTGTTCACTATTGATCTACAATGTCTAAATATCTATTATGTTGGATATAAAAGGTTGTTTCACATCTTTCTAAAACAGATAATTCATAAAGGCCAAAGGGTCAGGTCTAGTGATATATTATTGTTTCACTGTATCAGTGACTACAAGAGCAGGAGAGGAACAGACCAAGTGAAGTGTCATTGAACTCTTGGGGAGACAGTCAAGTGTCCACCTCCCCACCATAGCCCAGAATGCTGTTTACTGCTCATTGCTTGGGGTTTGCTCAGGGTTTTGAAGTCGTGTTTGAAGTCTGTGTTCATATCATGGTAGGCAGAGCTCACATGAATCCAAAATCTGGGTGGGAGTTGAGTCTCAGCACTAGAACCTGTCCTTTCAGTGCTGGGGCCCAGCTTGCTGGCTGTGGAGCACTTCACCCCATGATGATCACACTGCCAGGGCTCTGTATGTGCTGCAACTGGATTGTGACAAGAGTTTTGCACAAAAGGGCACAGCCCCCATGGGTGTAAGTTGTCACAGCCCTGTTGACTTGGATAGAGCGCTGACCCTTGATGTGACAGAGGGTTTGCCCCAGAACATGTGACACATGTGGCCATAGCTCCAAAATTGTGTGTTTTCCGAACAGACACTTGCGTAATATCATATGAATGATTTTGTTTGCTCATATCAACCCATCAAATTTATTGAGGCTCTTTTAATCTCCTCATTATTTAACTATTGAGGTGCCTCTGCTCTGCTTAAGGCTCAAATGCAGAGCAGAAACAGCTGCATTTCTTTGTTCTGCTATTGCTACAGCAGAACACAGAACACTGTGAGGATGGAGGACACAATCCAGGGCTTAGTTTCCACCCCCAGTCCTGTGAATTCAACTTTTGAGACTACATGGCATTTCCCAGAAGGCACCTCTTACTTCTACAGGATGAGACCCATAACAAGCAAACCCTCTTTGGAAGGCAGCTGATACTGTACTCTTTAATGGAGTTTATGGCCTTCTAGCAAGCCCCCAGAATGGTTCATATTCTTCCAGGCTACATTTTTGAAGAAAGTAAATTGAGATGAATCATGCTAAGATGAGATAGTTAAAATGTCAGGCTCCATAAGTTTCAATGCATCCTTATAGCTCTGAACACTAAAATGCAACTGAACATTGGAATAAGGGAAACAAAAGAGAATCAGATAACTAGTTCTTATAGAGGGGAAAAAAGTAATTTCTGTCTGCGCTGCTACACCATGGAAATCCACATAGTACAGTTTTAGAGCTGTACCTTAAAAAAAACAATTGCAGTTTCTTTTTATCACTGGCCTTGGTTACACATCACTGCCTACTCTATGGCACACTAGAATTGCAGAGTTTCTGAGGCAAACAATACACCAGCAGCTTTATTTCTGTTTACAAATGTTACCTGGGGGAAATGTGCCTGTACCTGTTGGATAAATTACAAATCATCAGCACTAAATATGACCCAAAACAGTAACACAGAGGGGAAAGGGAGCACGGTCTGTACGTATTTGGCGTTAGGGAGGAGGAAAGTGCCTGCTCAGTGCTGCTGGTTTAATCGGCTAATGAAATGATCCTGCTGTACTCTTTAAACCAGAGCTCTCTGACTGGTGTTTCCTTGAGCTTTTTCTGTACAACAGACACTTCTTCATTTGTATCTTATCATAATATTTATAATTAGTTGAATTAAATATTATTATTCACTGTAGGTGTCGAAGCCAAGTCACACCACCAGAAATGCCAGCACATTTGTTTTCCAAGGGGGGTGATGGGTTCACAGGGAAAAGGTACAGTATGAAGTGAAGCTTTGTGGCACATGAACTAACTCTTAGTCCAAGCTGAGAGTGATGGACTGCTGAGCTGACTGAAGGAGACCTTTGATAAGAACCAAGAGCAAGGTTTGCCTTCCTATTGCTAAATCAGGAGCAAACCACCACTCAAATCACTCTACTCCACGTTCCTTTCCCAAAGGTTGGGTAGGAAGCTTTTCCTGCTATGGCTGATGGAGTCAGGATGGGTTACGTTGTGCGTCCAAACTCATCAGCCCTGGGTACCTGGTCACAACGTGCTTGACCTTGAGCCAGTCACAAGACCATTAAATCCTGTTACAGGGATCAGACCCAGGCTATTGTAACCAGATCCCAGACCTGAGCTGGGCATGCCAAGGATTTAGGGATAACACTGGACACCAAATAGGGCCAGGAGAAACAACTGGTTTGTAACTGGAGCCTTTCACACTGCTCTGGTTGCAACACAGATGGGCCAGAATGAAGGCTATCACTCCTAGTTTATAGCCATTAGCAATCCTGATCTCCCTAATATGAAACAGAAATAATAGTATTATTAATAATAATATCAAACTGACACATTATTAGCCTCTACAGATGGCTCTATTCCTCCTAATAATTTTTATTTTTATTTAATGTTTGGAGATGCTGTAAAAAGGGACTAAAGCTTCCAAATGTGACCTCTGTGGGGTTTAAAAGCTACTGAATCAGATGAGATATTAAAGCATTCAATGTAATGTATGACTTAAAGCCATGTTTTTAAAACTTTAATAGGAAGTGTCTGATGCTTTAGATTACTATTTCTTGAAGTATAGTAAGCTGAAGAATTTGCTTCAGAGAGTCTCTTTATATCCAAGAAAAGCCACGGTGAGAATACACAGTATGTTCTCCCCTCACCATACCTCTAAATAGATGTGAAGGAATTAGGGTGTATTAATAATACATCATGTTTCTACTTTGTTTTATACTACTGTACATATGTTCTTACACCACAATCAACGCCACTGTATTTAAATATCTCCAAGCAGTTCATTAAAGAAGGTGATTAACATCTGTCATATGTTTTTCCCTCCTCCTGTCCCTGAGGAGAGGAGGATGTTCAGTGGCAGACCTGATTTTGGTGGGGATTTATCGTTTTTATGGGAGGCTTTTCTATTTTGCTGAGGTTTTATTTTATTACACGAAACTACCTATTGGGATAAATGTTTGCAAAGGCAACTCCAAAGAAGTCTGATGTGCTGCTGAAGCGAAAGGTGGTGAGATTTAACTGGAGTGAATGAGTATAGAGTCTAGGCCTGGTGTGTTATGGGAATCCTGCCACATCCTCACCTGCCCCCTGGGAGATGGGACTGAAGCCTTTGGATCATGTCTTGGTGCTCCAGACCCTTGTGGATACCCTAGGAACATTTTGAAGACAAGGATCAAAGAGTAGTGGTGGGCACTGAGACATTCACTTGAATCCTGCTGGTTATGCAGTCCCTGTTGTTTGATTAAAGCATTCCATGGTTAAATATGAATGTCATTAAAACATGGAGAGAAACTGATCCTTTGGGAAGTCCTGAAGTAAAAACCCTCAGTGGAACCAAACAGTTTCTTGCTGTTCTTGTGTCTTTCCCTATGGGAAGGGTTTGAATAAGTCACTCTGTTGTGCTGTCTGGATTTCTGGTATTGTTTCAGTGAGAAAGTAGGCTTTCAGGACCAGCAGTAATTGGTATTACTGGTTTGGTAGATCCAACAGGATGAGTGTGTGTCCAGAGACTGAGGAGTGTCCAAGGATAGGTTGGACAGGACTTGAAGCAACCTGGTTTAGTGGAAGGTGTACCTGCCCATGGTAGAGGGTTGGAATGAGATGAGCTTTAAGGTCTCTTCCAACCCAAACCATTCCATGATTCTATGACTCTGTGAGGAAGTGAAACAGTCACTCCTGTAGCAACACTGTACCCCAAGAGCTTTTAGGTCGTCAGTTTGGTAAGGCTGCACCAGGCCTTTGGTAAGTTTTCTGTGAGCTTTCAAATACATGGAGATCTGATATAGGCTGACATTTTCATGTCAGCCTCGGTCAGATTATTGTGTAGGCAAGACCAGAAATCAGATGAGTTACAGCATTTTTCTTCATAAGATCTCCAAGTTTGGAATGACTGTGGTCTCTATTATAGTCATTTTGCAGCATCAACTTCAGTGAATTAAATTTTGTGAAGTTTTGCTTTCAATTTTACCTACTTACGGTAACTGTCCAGGAAAAGCACAGAGATTTGCCTGAATATCTACATCATCCCTGCAAGTTTTCATATTAACTATTAGACCACTGGTTGCTCTTAGTAACAAATTTACATCTGTCCTAATATTTATTAACGCACCTGGCTCACAGTGATTGTATTCTGTTTGCTTTTCCAAGGGGAATTGGGTGGCTTCTCCTTGACAGTGTGGTTCTGTATCAACTGCTTCCCACAGACAAGCCAGTTGTTATTGTCTTTGTTGAATTTGTGCTACCAGCTTCCATTCAGGAGGGAATTCTGTAACCACTTCAGTTTCACATCAAGGAGAAATGGGAAGATCTGGTCTTTTCCTTGACTTTCCCAGTGAACAAATCCTTGGACTATGCAGAAGGTTTTCTGTACCCCTAAAACATGTGTATATGGGAAAGCACAGGGAGACAGGAGAAGGTCTGTGTGCACACAAACCATGAACACACACACTCACACACTCAGAGTCTTACAAAGATCCCAGTGGGGAACCCACACTAAAGGTTAATGCAGCCCCAGGCTGTAATTAGCCTTTTGCACAGAGTCTCCTTGTTGTGGAATCTCTATTTATGAGGATTTTCTGGGGCGATGAACCAGCAGCCCCCTCCCCCAGTAAAGCCCAGTGGCAGGAAGCTGGTGAGGATGCAGGGGGTTGGGAGGAATTCTGAAGAGCAGGGCTTCCCCTCCCATGGCTCAGGGTCCCCTCAAGATCTCAGGGATTCTCAAAAGTGGAGAGAAGAAAAATGCCTTGTCCCACTACACACCTCTTTTTTCCCCCCAGAGTAAGGACTCCAGGGAAAACCTGCCCCCCGATTTAAGAATTCATTCAGATCCTTTGGTGACAGTAAATTTGCCTGTTTGTCATATGTATCTGTCACCAGAGAGAGGATTGTAACTGTCCTCTTGTAGTTCACACAAGAAAGGATCCTCTTCACTGAAGTGCAAGAAATTAAAGGAACTGGAGAGCACAGTAAATATTAATACTTCTAGAAAATCTATTTCACGTTGCTTATCCAAGTTCATCTTCCAAAAATGTGCTGTCCTGCTCTTTGCTGGTGACTGGTGCTTGCAAGGCACAGTGAGGGTTGATTGCAACCGTCAACTCTTAGGTGGCCAGTGGAGCCAACTCCTGGGGTCGTTCCTTCAGTAATCCCTGCAAAATTACAAAATTACATCTAGGTATTTTCTTATGATCTGGGTTTGCAGATTCTGCATGTGTTGAAGTCAGTAACACTGTTGAGTTTCACCAAATGAATGTCATTTACTATTTAGCATGACACATTCAGGAACCTGCGTAACACCAGTGCACCACTAATGAGTCCCTGCACTAGCACCAAGGGCCTGGTACTTAGGGCAAAAAATCATGTAATTTAGCCATGCTAAAACTAGAGGGGAATCAAACTTTATTTGATTTGGTTTCGTGATCCCGTGCAGATGCTCCAAGCTCCAGGTGCTGGTGAGTGGAGGGGAGATATGGGAACAGGCAGCCCCACAGCATAGTGGAGGGTTCTGTTCTATTAGTGCTGAGCAGAATGACATTGGACTGATAAACCGTGATAACGTTTTCAAAAGGCAAATCCCACAATATATTGAAGCCTCCTGGGACCATGTGGAGGTGTTGTCAGCTCCACTGCAGGCACAAATGTGAACTCCCACCACTGGGATATGTAACAATTTGTAATGCAACAATTAACAGAAATATTGACATAAGTATGTGCTCAGCAGGGAGCTGGGATCTCATAGACTCTCTGGAGCGACTGTAACACAACGTATACAGTACCCCATCAATTCTTAATGCAGCCTGGTCTCTGTATCAATTACCATGAAAACATGCACATACCTATATGTGTAACTGGCTACTTGCACAGTGTGGCATAAAAAATAAAACTTCCCTTTCAGCTAGGTTCTTTCACTTGGTTGTGGGCAAAGTATGTTATAAAAATGCGTATTTTTTAACATGAAATCCCCGTCAAATTGTATTACCGTCATTGCCAATTTCACAACTGGCAAACCGTGTTAAACATAAATCTGCAAAATTATAATTAGGAAAACATTTTGCGAGCCGTTCTCCTGGGGATTTGGAGGTTAGAGGCATTATAAATGCTGTGTGGGGTTTATAGTGTGTGTGATTCCCACTCCCCCCCACAGCACACCCGCACACACACGCACACGTACACATTCACTTTCCTCTTACCCTCCATCTCAACTAAAGTAAATAAGATATCCTCTCAGCTAATGGAAACTCCACCAGCACTCTGTTAGTGCCTTTTCATGCCAATTAAACACATTTTATACAGTCGTAGTAGATGCTCCAGTGCCTGCATAGTAGACTCCAGTAGAGCTCAACCAAACAACAGCACAGCAAATGTGATGTGCGAGACTTCAGGCAAGTTTCCCTTCTGTCTTTATTTTTAACCACTTGAAAATTATTCCGATGGAAAAGGTTCATTCTGAAAGAGGAGCGTTTATAAATGTAGAAATGGAATTAACCAACTTGCTTGCAGCTGATTACTTTGATAATAAAGATCTCACTCAGTTTAATTTAAATTAATCCTTCCTGCTTTAATGAAAACCCAACTAACAGCATATAGAAATGTTGACAGATACAGTTAATGCACAAACATACATTTATTTACTTATGATAAGGCATTTTACTTTGATCTTTTGCTCAGCCCTTGTTCTAATTTTCTAGAAAGAGATTGTTTGCATTTTAGTTTTTTCATGAGAAATGTTTGCATCTTCCTTTGATT
>NW_020884905.1:8311731-8349231 GCF_003945725.1 Corapipo altera
TTTTCAGGACAAACAGTAGAAATTAACTTTTTTTTCCATCAGTAACTTTCTGCACAGGGAAAACACATTTCTGAGCTGTTCTATTTATGTTCCTCATGTTGCTGCAATTGCCTTGAATTGGATTGTGTAGAAAATCCTTTTTCTATCTAATCTGTCTCTCCACACTGGATATAAGTAGGACAATATTATCCTAGAACTCCAAAAACTTTATGTACACAACATCTTATTTGAAATTAATGGGCACATTCTCAGTCCCAGAAACCCATTTATTTTAGAAGACACATCCTGCCTTTTTGGTGGCTTGCCATGTCTGAGCAGAGCAGGGTCAAGCTGAATATGGAGCTGTGGGTTGATTTATCTCCAGGATTCCTGCAATTTCTCAGATGTCTGCTGGCATCACATTCAGGTAGAGAGAGAATAAAGTGACATTTACTATTTCGGTTTCAAAGTGAGCGTGGATATTGTTGCTAATAATCATCCTCTTGTAAATTATAAATGTCAAGGACACCCAAATCCACGTATCTTCTGTTTTAGAAAGAATCTCTCCCGTCTGCAGGCTTTGTCAGGGCTGTGTTTGGAATAGACCACAGCATTAGCATTTAAGGTGTTTGATCCCTGCCTTCAATTCCTCCAATAGAAATTAATAAAATGGGAATTTTTTCTTAAGGCGTGGCACCACTTAAAATCCACATGACCCACAATTACTGTGATTTAGGCTGCCTTTGGTAATACCGGTTCTTAAAGATAAGAGTAAATAGGGCTGACCTGAGCCTGAAATCAAAGAATATTCCAAGCACAGCAGCCACTCTCCCTTTGCTCCCAGCACATCCCCACAGAAATGAAGATTGAATCCAGCAAATTCCAGCAAAGAAAATCAAGATCTAGACCATAAATTGTTGTAGTAAGAGGATATTACATCTTCTTACTACATATCCCACCCAGTGTAGACCCCATTGCTTCCCTACGTGGCTGTTCCCAGTGCCATGGAACAGCACAGCACGGCTGTGTTTGGTACATGAGCAGGTGAAATAGAGATAATTCATTAGACTTAATTAAAATCAGGGCTTCAGTTGCATTTTGAAACCCTAAAGATATCAATAAGTACATTATAAGTGTTAGCTCTTCAGAGTTCAGTAATTGGCAGTGTTTATGGAAAGGGTAACAAGTATAAAAGTCTCTTTGAATGATGGAATTGTCTAATTTGAAGAGAAGCAAAATGAAAAGGTGTAGAAGAACAGACAGCATGGAAGAACCCACAGTCTTGCTTCTGGTGCTGCTTAAATTACTGATGATTGCGTTTTCTCTGGTGAAACTGTTGCACAGTGAGAGTAAAGCTCTTAGAGACTAAAAGACCAATAATCTAGGTGCTAATTCAGCCAATTATTTTTATTATTTGCCCTTCTTTCAGAACCCACTGTTAAAATTTCTCATTTAATGTGAGAGAAGGACACACTTAATCTCATGAAATTTAAAGAAATTTTATCGCTAGTGCTGTAAATAAAGTTGAACTTGGGGGTGACACATGGCCTGGGGGGAGCATGAGAATGCCACCATGGAGGACTTTGTAGTCAAAGCTGCACATTTTCTTAAGGTATTTTCGGGAAATATCATTCCTTTTGCAAACCCTCACTTTCCTGTCTGGTATGGAAATAGTTGTTTGGACTTCAGTTTAGCAGGACCTTGAATACCCCGTGTTGTTCTGTACATGATCCCCCTGCCAGGTTATCCCCATTAATGGCTACTGATGTCAGTGTTATCTATTCTATAAAAGATAAGGTTAGTGAAATAATAACAATCTCTGGTTGGTTTCCCTGTTAAATAAATCTGAAGACAGATTTGCATGAAGGACAGCTGTTAAATGCTTTGATCAGGATTTTATTCAGCAGGACAAAGTCCCAGACTTTGTGTCCCCATCTGAAACACAAAGGCCCAAAGGGAGGAGCAGGAGAAACAGTATCATGTTGGAATATTCATTAAAAGTCAGCCCAAGAAAATAAGGTTTGTGTTACACTAATGCCTCCAGCCCCGAAACCTTCCAAGCAGGACTAGCAACTGCAACACTCCCTGATTTATTCCTGGTCGTGCGACATTTCATGTGTTTTTGAAACCCTTGGTGTCCAGATTCAAGCAGATGCTTGGAAACCTGAATTTTTGGAGTGTGCTTTTGTCCTGCTAGAACTGCCATTTTTAAAGCCATTATTTTGAAGAGTTTCATGTATGAGAGCTTGGTGGGCCTGGCATAATAGGGATATGAAGATGGATTATGGAGAGACCCAGAGTACTCATTAGGGTAAAGAGAGGGAGGCCAGACTGCTGATGGGAATGACGGATTGTGCTCTCTCCTGCCTTCCTCTCAGAAGGCAGCTACTGCATTTTGTGTTTTAATTTTAAAGATAATTACTTTAATTTAATTCAAGACTTTTTAGGAAGGTAACAGAGATGAGAACATTTGTTATGGGCCTATCATCCCACATGTTTGAATGCCTGGTTAGCGAGGAGTGATGGAAAATAGGCTGTCTGGAGTGGGTTGGACAGGCCTTGTGATTTTCCTTGTGCAATGGCATCTGCTTTATCCAAAAACCCCTCAGCACCTCAGCATGTTCTGATTAAGAGGCTTCTTCCCAGCAATATGAGTAAAGAAGTTGAGAGGTGAATATCCATGGAGTCCTTGGTCCTGCATTTTGGCTTGTTGGCAAAGTCGCTCATGCTACTCTGAGGCTGCACCTCTATTAGCATTTAATCTTCCTTCACCTTTGACACCTTGGTTTGCACTACAGAGTGGTCTTAAAGTTTGCAGCTGGGCTGGTCCTGGATGAAATCCTGTGTGAAAGCTCTGATCCAGGGATGTGCCAGAGTGAGCTCCGGGCAGCCCTGCCTGAAACAGAGGTGCCACTGCCCCACTCCAGGTCTGCTCCCTTGGGATCACGTGGTAATGCAGGCACAGCCCATTGGTCCTCCTAAATCCCTGTTCAGACACCTGATTTTCAAAGGATCTCAAGGATTGTACCTTTGAAAATCAGGCTACTGATCTCAGCCAAATTTTACTAATTGGCACAAAACTGCTTCCCCTCTTCCTGTAACCCTTTGTTTATAAACATTTATTTCACTCCTGTATCCAAGTAGGCCTGGAAAAATTCTGGTACAGTAGATCAGACTTTTAGAAGCATCTGCATATCGACCTCTGTGACTTGTCCAGTGTAGGAAGGTGCACTTAAAGAAGAAGGAGCTCTGAGGTACAACCCAAAATTGCTGTCAGTTTGAGCAGTGATCCCATCAGGATAATAATGACTGGGAAAAGCCTGTGTTGGTCACTGAGAGTGGCCACAGCCCCCTTTAGTAACATATTTGTATGACATGAGCTGTGATTAATGAGTTGCTCACATATTTGCATAGGTGAGGGCACTGTGTTTCTAAACCTGCTATACTGTGAGTAAATGGGTCTTACTTTTAAGCTTCTAAATGGTTTGCAAAAGTTTTCTCTACTTGTTTTCAATGTTTAATCAGGCATGCTTAATAAATTAGAGGAAACAGTTTCATTAAGAAACATATAGTGATCCATTTTACAGAGCAAAGGCACTTTGCTCTTTACATGGTCTCCCTTAAAACCATGTGCTTAAAACTGGCACTGATTTAAGAACAAACCCATTCCTATGCTTCCAAACCCAACAGGAAAAATACCATTATTTCAGGACTAGAGATAAAAAGAGGATTCAATTTTAAAACGCTTGTGGCAATGAAAAAATATAACTTCAAATGTAAGTCAATTCTTTGAAGCCTTAACATTCATTTGTTGCAAATGGAGGGGGCAGAGGAACCCAAGGCCGGAGCCAATTGGCATCTTCCAGGCTGGGAAAGGTCAAGTGGTGGCTCCCCGTGCGTGTGCTACTCCCAGGCTTTGTTAAAATGCTGGTATTAAACACAAGTTACATCTGGGGTCAAGTGACCGCAATAACAGGGGACACAGCAAGCCCTCAAATCACTCCCTGTGATGAGAATGACACGGAGCTGACATAATATCTGAGGTGAGATGGAACTGAAATCCTCAGCACCTGAACATTTCACCTACTGATGGGTAACCTGACCCTCACCAATCTTATAATCATACCCATGTCAAGGGGGAAGCTGCATTTCCCGGAGCAGAAGGTACAGTCACTCGCTTTTATTTATTTATTTATTTTAGGCTCTGACTCTGCTTCTGGAATGATGTTGTTAAAAGTTTCAATACTCTGCTTTAAGCCTTTCAAATCAATGTCTTCCGTGGAAAATCAGCTCCCACCTCGGGGAAGAGAGACCTCTTTACTGGTCGTTCTCTTCATTCCGGGTGGTTTGGTTTATGGAGCAGCAGCTCAGTGTGGTCCTCAGGGCATTCTAAGAGATACAGGTTGGGCTCAGAGCTGGCACTTTCAAACCAAAGACCAGAGAGCAAGGACTTGGGGTGACTGTGATTTGTTCAGGCATGGTCAGTGATTTTTGGCACAGGAAAAACCCTTTTTAATGGAAGCACCTTCTAAAGGAAAAAATAGGATGTTTATTATAATATTCCAAATAACATCATATTGGATAACTTTTATGCTGAAAAAACCCCAATTTTTCTAATTATTATTTTTATCTCTAAATCTTACCTTTTTAAATGCTCTCTTTAAATTTATTTTTAAAATTGCATGCTGGAAGATCCTGATTGCAGAGACATTTTGTATTCATGTTTTTCTAAGGAGAGCAAACAAAGCTCACATTAAAACCCCATTCATATAAGCAGAGCTGGAGCAAAATACTCCTCCAATATTTTCTCATCTATTTGCACAACCCAAACCAATCCTTGCACGGAGCTGTGGGATGAATCAGCATGTATTTAAATCCGAGGAAGAGGGGAAGGACTACATTAGTTCTGTGCCACAGACCTGTCAGAGCTCCGAGGAGATTAAAGGCATGACCCCTTCATCCCTAACATTGCTCCACAAGAGACATTTCTGTCACTATTTCTGCCACTTGGCTTTCTAAGATGCCACGAAGCCTTAGGGCGACCTCTGTTACATTTCAGTGTTGTTTATTGATTTCTGACCCAGTGCTTAATAGTTTTCCCAGTCCCCCTGAATGGCTTTTGTAAGCAATAGGGTTTGTGCATCTCACCGATCAATACCTTTTATATTTACAATAAAATTGAAACTGCTTCTGCTGGGGGTGCAGCCCAGCATTTGTCATCCTTCAGCGAGGGAAAACTATGTCATTACCTGAATTAAAACATTTATTTCTGATTAAGAGAGTGTCCTATCTCATTAATTTTTCCCTTTCCAATAGAAAGGGAATAGAATCCTATTGATTTTTGCACTTTTACACATCTCCACTGCTGGGAAGATAATTGAGAAGTTAGCCAGAATAAATGAAGTTTCAAGTCTAGCAGGCCAGCCAATACCTTCCAAATTCAAGGTGTTTTTATGAAGCTGGATTTTAATTTGTTGGCAAGCTGAAGCAGTGGGACTTATTCGGCTGAGTAAATTGGATTAAGAGTAGAATCTCCTTGAAGCGTGTCTTGGTGAATGCTGAGGGGCTTGTTCCCCCCAGACAGACACAGACTTGCTTGAGATTTATGCTAAGACAGCTCCCAAATTGCCCTCCTTCAAAACTCAAACTCACTCCAGGAAGTGGGGATTAGCAGAGCAAGAGCTTATTAACTCCCTTCTCCACTGTATCCCCTGCCTTAAAAACAACCAAACCCTAATCAGCAGCTGAACTAGACCTCCCGATTTTCTGCATCAATTGATTACACTTTATTAGAATAATGGGATTAAATCAAGTTTCATTAAAAAGAATTCCCTTTGCATAAATCCCTGCTCCTGAGGACTTTTCCAGCATCAGTGTTTGCAGTGATAGCCCAGGTATAGGGCCTCTGACATTTTTCTCTCTGTGAATTAGCAATCCATATTCCATCTTTATTTCCTGTTTATAAAATCCATAACATCATTACATCTTCCACTAGAAACTGGAGTGTGTGTTTATGCAATGATAACTATAAAAGTTTGCATTTGAATTAGACAATATATTGTATATTATAATAAGCTATATAGAAGATTTACTTACTGGAATTGCATTAACTATTTTAGAGCAGGGAAATGCATCTTCCTAATATGAGAAGTAAGAAGTAGATCTCTGTATAAAACTAAGAACTAATGAAAAAAAAATCTCAATCTGCATGTCTATCTCAGTAATCTCAATTTAGAGACTGCTTATAATAGTCTGTCTTCTCACTTTTATTCAAGCATTCTTTACAACTTGATTTTGAAGCATTAATTTGATTATTTTTCAGTAATCCAAAATATATGGGCTGCCAGTTAAAAAAGAAAAGACTGGAGCTCCTGAGTTTGTGATGTCTGGCTCTAGTGGGGCATTTTTGGAGGGGGGGAAGTTATGAATGTTTGAAACTTATTAGTTTCTAAGAAAGAAAATACAAACTTTACAGGAAAAAGCCCTCTGAGAAAGCATTGCAAATGCCTTAGATATAACAAATCAACAGCACTAGATTAAAAATGCTGTGTAAGGGAAGAACTTAATTTCTTGCTGCATTTTAATGCATAGTCCCAGGCACCAAAGTATGCAAAAGGTTGAATACATTCATCACAAACATTTCTGTTTTCCCTTTTTACACCAATGAGAAATTACAAGATTACCAATGACCTTCCTACCAATGAAGCACCATAATTATGGTCATTTGTTATACAACAGAGATGAATGGATAGAATTTACATAGAATAAAAATATTATTTAACAGCTGTTATTGATGTGTGAAATGTAATCCTAATTTATTTAAATGCTATAAATATATTGGTAATGTATTCTTTTCAAATTAACCTCATGAACCTTATACTGGCAAAACTTCAATTAATATTGCACTAAAATCCATTTTCTCATGTTGTGGGAAATATTGAATTGGGAAAAATCTCCAGCTGCAATGCCAGTGTGCTACCTACAAGTTTTTGTTTGATTTGTTTTGATTTGAGTCCTTGGCTCAAGCTTGTGGTGTTGGAATTATTTAAAAAAATCCTTCAAATTAGAATTATGCCAAACATACTTTCACAAACCAGGTTTATTTTCCTGTTATTTAAGCATGCAATAATTATTTCTGAATGAGTTGCCAAAAATTATTTACCAGGTGTGGGATTAGGTACTGTATTGTACTGTATTCCATGACTTCTTTCCCATTTAACAGCTTGATGATTAAATAAAAGAAGAAAAGCAAATAGGGCATGTTTAACTCAGTTCTTTCTGGTTGCATATGTAATAATGATCCTAAGAGAACAATGGGATGTGCTCAGTTGTTGCAGTATTTGATTAATTTGGGGCACAGACAGATGTTTGTGTGTGTGTGTGTAATACTTTTAGGTTCCTCTCTTTTGTATTCCGTCCCTCTGCCCCGAGCTGTCATTATTCCATGTTCATCGACAGAAGAGTTATAGTTTGCAAAAACCTATCAGGTAGGCTGGACACCAGATAATTGAGGTGATGATCAGTGCTAGCAAAAGACAATTGATAGTGATAGTGTCAGAGGCTGCACCTAACAAGATCTGCACCCTCTGTCTCCTTTAGCCTTTCTTTGGAAAGGACAGAATATGGAATAACATGGACATGTCTGATGTGCATCAATAGATAGGATGGCAGTGCATAATACTTCTTGGGAGTGCAATATGATGGTTGTAGCTTTTGACATTGCAGCAGGTTATTAAATAGAAATGTGAACTATTAAGAGATGATCTCGACTCTCAATACGTTTTTATCAAAGTTGAAAAATAGTTGACACCATTGAGTGGATCCACTCCAGGAAGGAGCAGGAAAATCTGGCATTACAGGTAATTGCCTTGTTCTTGAAGAGAAATGAAGATCTCAAACCACAGATATTTCATGGAATTAGAAGCAATTAACAAATATGTTTTACCAGGGTATAAATAAATAGTTAGCATTTCAATTCCATGGGAATTAACCAACCTCACACTGGGACAGTCCCAAGTGCCAGAGTTGGTTGATCCAGGTTCAGACTGGGAACATGCCCTCTCCTCACAAGTGGCTGATCCAGGACACACAGACACCTCCCTGGTCCTGATCCAGAGGGAAGGCATCTTTCACAGCTTGACCCTCTCTCTGTGGATATCAGTATCTGAAACATTATTATTCTCTGCAATTATAAAACTGAATGGGTGACACTAAACTATGGGAATGTATTTAAATCTTATTCTGCCAAAAGCATCTCATTGTCTTTACCATTTTGGATTAATGTTTGTGGGGTTTTTTTTGACATTTAAAAATGTAGTTTTCCTTCCTTCTAAAATCCAACATCTTTATTTCAACCCAAACCGTTCCTGTAGTCAACTCTGTGACAGTCTCCTGCAGAACTTTTTAACATTTTCCCCAAATGGTTGAGTTGTTGCACACATGACCCATTTAGACAACTCCAAGTGTCACAATATTGCACGGCTGCATATTTTCCATTATACAGGAAGGGTCAGCATGGGCAGCCAGGTAGGATTTATCCTCTTCTGCCCATTGGTAATGTATGCAAGAAAGTCATGGCTTTGCATGGCTATTAAACACCCTATAGTCTATATAAAAACATGCAAAGTTGAGGCTTAATAGCAATAAAATATTATGGGTACTGCCCTCATTCATGCCTGAGTGAACATGTCCCTCGACTGGATGATTGGCAAACCGTACACTGTGGCACAGGCATGAATAATCATGTTTTTTCATTACAGGGAACAATGGGTTGCTTAACTAGAGAACTCTGCTTTCCAAAATGCCTCTGCATCTGTGGCAGGGGCTCTTCCTGAGACTCCCGCATTCCCCTTCCCAGCAGAGTGCTCACAAAGCCATTACCTGCCTGCTCTGTGCCACTGAGGCTCCACTGTCTTTTATTTCTCCCCGAGGCCAGCAGCCTTTGGGAGGGACTGAGACACATTAATGGAAAAGATCTGCTCCCTAATTCATGGCATTTCAGAGAGACCTTTGAATATATTGAGCTCTGGCTGAATTAATGTCATTTCAGTCAGGACAGGAAGTTTACTGTAGTTTGTCAACTATCATTCATTAGGAAGCCTGGTAATTTAAGGTGGAGAGGGCAAGGGCAGTGGAGATGGGAGACAGATCTGGGTGAATGATGGGGGGCTTTTTAAAAAGCATGTGTGTAGTCACATGGGAAAACATCATTCTACTGAGGAGAGGACAGTGCAAATACTTTCATGAAGTGGGGCTGATATTGGCCATAAAACCACCCTTAGTCAGCATAACCAGCAACACTGGACCCCCCCCTCCTTTCCCCCATTTTCTGAGGGGTGAAGTCTGTCCTTTTAATGTGGGAGATTGATTGATTTATATCTGTGTGACAGATAGAACGATCCTCCATGGAATCACCCTGAATTATGGTGACACAGCTTCAGCTCCACAAGCCACTCCCCATATGTCCTATAACTCAAAAGCAGAATGACAATAATACTATCTAAGAAATTTATATTCATGATTATAAATTAATTCTTTTTGGCCAGACCAGCAGCAGCAGCAGCCTGGCTTTGCAATTTCCAAACAGCATTTATGGCATTGGCTTGGGAATACTATCTATCAAGCCTGGTGACAAATGCGGTAGATGATGGTCTTTCCCGCCGCTGGCTCAAACATCCAGTTGTGTTACAGGGGGAAAGAAAATGCTATAAAATAACAGGCATCCTTGAGCTGCAATTCCTGACTGGTGTTCCCAGCATAAAACCGACCTGCACAAGTCTTCCTTAAAATGAATATTCCTTAGGAGAGAAACATGGAAACCAGGAATACCCATGTGGAGAGGAAAGAGTCAGAAATAGCTCTTGGAAACTGGAGAGGCTGCAACCCAGTGCAGGAATACCTGCGACTCAGGGAAATTCAGCCTCTGACCTGGGCCTGGAATCCACGTGTTGGACCCCTTTCTGTGGGAGGGTGGAAGAAGCACTGGGGATTTTCACAGTCGTGGTTCACTTTTTTTTTTTTTAAATTTTATGTGAAATACCTTTAAGAAGGGAAAAGTAGGAGCAAGGAGAATGAAGTGACGTCTTAAAGCTCTGTCAGCAGCAGGGAAAATCTTGAAGGTGCGCTGTCAGCAGATCTTGGTGATCGCAGAGCAGTGATTGCAACAGAGCAGTGCCTGACTTCCACCAGGGACATGCCACCTGCAGGGTCACTTCATGGACATTTGGGTTGAAATGCCAGCAGTACCCTTTGGAGGGGCTTTTTACATTCGGGTAGCTCCCAGCTGGCACGTGGCCACAGAATGAAACCCACAGACAGCGGTGCCAGCGCAGTGCTTGGGCTCTCTGTGTTTGCTTTCCAAGGGAACCTCTCCTGCCTTAGGGAAGTCTGTGGTGTGGTAAAGGCTGACAACCAGCTTGCAGCTTTATCCCACGCTCTGATCCCAGATCATTGCACCTGTACAGGAGAGATCTGGCTGAGAGTGATCAGCTAACAATGGGTGATATCACAGAACCTAGGAATAATGATTACGTTTTTGTGCAGGCATGTTTACATGGAACAACACACAAACAGAAAAATGGTGCAGGATGATGAGTGAGTTACTTCCTTTGAAGTATTCAGTGGGCAACAATAATTGGGGTTTTGATTAAGTAAAGACATCCTTCGCAAAATGTCAAGCTCATTCATGTGTTATTTAGCCTGAAGGAAAACATCCTAAATTTAGTAAACTTGTCTGTCCCTCTCAGGGTTTTCAGGTGTTTTTGTTTTTTTTTTCTGGTGAGGATCAATAAACATGTGAAGTGTCACACACAGCTGTGGTGCTGAGCAGTTTGCACTTTCACTCCCAGATCAGCAGGGTTGGCCCCAAGCACTGCTGCTGCTTTTCCCCTCCCGTCTGTGAGCGAGGTCCAGGACCCACAGCACTGCTGGAACATTGTTGTCTGTGCAATTGGCTTCGAGATCTTTGCCTCCCCTCACCTCAGGTGCTCCGGGGGCAAGGGGAGCCTGTTACCATGACCTCATGCCACCTGCTCTCACGAGAAAGAGGGGCTGTTTGCAAGGCTGTGACTTCCCTAATAGCTCTGTGGCCCCTTTCAACTTGTGTAGCCACCCTTACCTACTCCTGCCTGGTTGCCATGGCATCAGCAGTTGCTGTTGTCCCTTCCTACGAAGCTTTACTGAGGGCAGTGACACACTTCCAGACAGGTGTCCCTCTGTAGAACAGGTTGTTGTGGTAAAGGGACTTGTTCTCATTGTGATCCCATGAATGGGTGGTCTCGGGGGAGCAGGAAAGCAAGAAGCTCTTCACCAAGACGCTGAGTTATCCCAAGTGTTAAAAATTGTCCTGGTTATAAACACCAAGTTGTGGGAGCAGGTTCAGGTGAGAGCAGCCCCACTGAGCTCTACCTTTGCACTCCTGCTCGATTTTCCTGCTCTGCCTTCTCACTCTGGCCAGATGAGTTGGCTTCCAACTCTCCACACAGCCCTTTCCTATCTATTTCTTGCCTGGATTTATTTCCCACAACATCTCCTTAAATCTCCCTTCTGAAATATAAGAAGAACCTGCAGTCTAGCCCTGCATATAAAAATACTTTGGGAAAGTTGGGATACAGTAAAAACTCCAGTTCGCTTCTTCTCTGCTCCCTCCCCTACTATCAGTAATAACCTGCCCATGTCACTGGTGCCTTCCTACTCTCTATTTATCACTTTCATACCCCACTGCCATTCTGTCCAGCCTAACTTTCTCCTCTCCCATCATCTAAATGCTTTTCCACCACCCTTCTATGTAAATTCTGGCTTAGACTTTGTTAGAGTAACAGAAGTGCAGGTTTATTACACTGTAAGTCTCCAACACAGTGAAATCCATTAATGGAAAAGGTTTTTCCATCCGTTCCAAATGAATGGAGATGCAGCTGTATGGAATATAGCTATGGTGCTGGAAAATCTATATAGACAGCCTGGAGAGAAAGGGAGGCTGTTCATTTACATAGTTTGTGGTCTTGCTTAGAAATCCAGGGGAAAAGATGGGCACACCCTAAGGCACCACAGGAGATATCCTGTGGTTACAAGTGGTGTGTGATCCTAAAAGGCCAGGTAGGAGTAAAGGGTGGGAGAGCAGGCCAAGAATGGGGTTGAAATACTTCCTATAAATCCAGAATGGCACTGAGGGACAAGAGATCCCACTGAATAGCAGCACAAGCAAACCAAAGCCTATGATTTGGGAAGAAATCCAATAAACCCACACCTTTACAGGTTGCCACGTTCTGAGGGCAGCCTGAGGATGCTTGTCAGGGGTCTGCAGCCACACGGGAGACTCGTCCTTTCTCTGGTTATCTGTAGATCCCTTCCAAAAAAAATGTGTTCCTTGGCTGTGGATCTGCATTTTGACTGTGTGATGAATCAGACATAAACTATCCCAGGGTTTGAGGAGCTCATTATTCCGAGCACTTCCCTTGCTGTTCTCCACGGCTGCTATCACAGCCTGGAAGAGTTTCTGCTGACTCATCTCTTCCAGCCTTGGAGACAAAATCCTGACCTTGCACAGCGGATTTAATTGTGCCAGGGCTCAGTGGAGACCTCGGCAGCAGGAGTTCCACAGAGCAATCCTTCACTTCCACACCTGCAGCACTGGTAGGAGTTATTGGAGTCTGCTGAAGGGAAAAGTAGAGTTAGAGCCTTCATCTAAATGAAATATCCTCACATTGGTAGTTCCAAAATCAAGCACAAATATTAATCTAATGGAAGGTATGAACTGTAGCATCTTAGTTGTTCTAAAATTGAAAGGTGGGATTTAGAAGCATAGTAAGTCATCAAGATCACAGCTCTGCCAAGAGGCTGTTTGGATTTTACATTATAAAAGGAGGAATATTTTCAAAATTCCTAATTTGTGAATAGTCATTAGGGGTGATTGGTGTGAAATGTGGCCTTTTTTTAAAAAGAGATAACTTTTATTCTGTGTATTTACACTGTGGTTCCCTCCACACATCTCTAATCAAGCGCTCATGAATAGGGGTATCATTAAAACAGAAAGGACTAATAATGAAAAAAATGGCGAAACTCACAAAAACTTGCAGTTAGGCACACAAATAGCAGCAAATAAAGAGGTGGCTGCTTCCAGGGAAGAAGAGTTGTTGATATCTTTGTATGTCTGTCAAGGTGGTGTATTGGTGATGGGAACTGGACAACCAGGTTTTAGCAGATCCACAGAGGGATCTGACAACCACAGGCTTTGGGGAGCAGTTTTACTGGAAAAAATGTGAAAATATGGGAAATATTGTAGTTCCAGAGACTGCCATCTTTGAGGAAAGCACAGAGCAGACAATCCTGTGGATCACTTCTGCCTGTTTAGAAACAGGATAAGGGATGTGCCAAAAAAATCAGTAGGAAAAAATATTTATATATATAAATAGAATGGGACCAAAATAATTTTAGATGTGAAGCTACAAAGGTGGATGGAATTCCAGACAAAATGAATCTACCTATTGAGATTTAAAACAGGGAGTAAAAATACCAATGAACTTTGAAAGATATTAATGAAACTGTAGAAAACAGAGGCGTTCTCAAGCACAGTTTTTTTCTGGGCTCTCTGGAGTTTTAAAGGAATTTATTTTTCAAATTTAGTTGAAAAAATTAATCCCCCTGCTGAAATTCCAACTTGCCAACTATCAAGCCCAGGTGGATTTTTATAGCCAAGATCTAAACCACTGAAAAATAGCAGTGTACAGTATAATGGAAATGCTGACACAACCTACATTACAGCTGCACGAGTTGTGCCACTATGGTTTATGGAGAACCCATTTTGGGTTTGTCAGGTTTTTAAACACAGGCTGTTGTAAATTTGAAAGAAGACTGTCTTGTCTTTAGGCTTTAAGGCTGTACATATTAGCAGAGATGGGGCTGAACCAAAATCTCCCCTTTCAACTGCCTTCTTGAACTTTGGGAGAACTGGAAATCTCACCTGAGCATCCCAGTGCCATCATTATCCTGTTTTGGTTTTATTTTGTACTGGGAGGAATTAGTTCTCTTATGAAATAGAGCCCTTGGGGGCAAGCACAAAGTAGGAGTCTGCTCTCCTGGATAGAAAAAGATTGTGAGGAGAAACACAAGTGCAGTTTATGCTGCACAAGTTCATCCAGGTCAGTGGCAGGGGCAGGACTGGGCTCCCAGTCCCGGCAGGTTTAGCCCAAAAGTTAAAATTTTGCTGTTACCTCCAGTCTATCACCTATGGCAGGTAAATATGTATCTGTTCAAGTTGCACTGTAACAAAGGTGTTTACAGGCTGAAGTTTACAGGCTGTGGTTACAGCTTTGGCTCAGAAAATTAAGGATCCTGTCTTTAAAAACTACTTATGGAGGAAGCTGAATTTAGGCTGAAAACCTGTTTTCAGTGCCTTTCGGGAAAGTTCACTCTGAACTTGTGAAAACAAAGGAATTGTGGAAATGCAAATAAAAACTAAATGTCACCACTTGGACCCAATGTAATTTGATTGATAGGACCAGCAGGATGTCTCTTAGTACAACTACAAAGGTGGCACCTTTCTAAAGTGTATGAAAGCTGACTTACCTGTGCATGAATTAACCCAGGAAAAGGCGAAGAGGAAAAATCTATTTAAATCTGCATTAATCTTTTATTGGCTTTTCCACTTCTCATAAACAGTTTGTAACCACACATATATCATCATCCCAAACATCATGTATAAGTTCTCACTCAATAATCCAATGGATATCAAGGTGATATATTCAGTAGCAACAGTTCGTAAATGGGCCATTTTATAACCTAGGCAAAGGTTAATCATCCTTAGCTTCTTAAGTGTGATCTTAACTGTTCTGCTCATGCTTACCAGTGGATTTCCAGCAGTGCTGTGGTTTATAGTTAATTAGGAGACTGATGTTGGAAGGGAAGCCATGATGTTAAAATATTATTAGTAGTGCTGGGTGTCCTATTTTTGGGTGCTCAGCCGTGACATGAAGGACCCTTATTGCCAGAACCAGGGTCTCAGCTTTTTGTGATTATCAGACTCTAAATGTTGTCATGAGAACTCAGGAACTGGGAACATCAGAACCACTTGTCATTTTTGTTAGAGTTAGCTTTGTTCAAGTCTCCAGAAGTCAATCAGCAGGAAGCCCAAACCATTCGTGGCTCTCCCTCAGCCCCGTATTCACAGCAGAGCACAACATCTGACCCGGTGGCACCGTGGTGGCACCGTCAGCAGGATCAGCATCCTGGCCTGGTGGCCACACTAAAGGCTTCCATCACGCCTTAAACACCCTGGAAATAAAGTGGTGATGCAGCTCAATTTAATCTCCCAGATGCCTCCTGAGAACCTCCCTTCTCCAGGCTGTTCCCACACAGATACAAAGATTTTGTCTCGCTGAACCTGTTTATTGAGCGCAGCTGTCACCCCTGCTCTGACCACTGACCTTATCTGAATATTCAAATCCATTCCAGATCACAAGTTCAAATGATTTTCGTACCCTTTGAAAGCCCTGTTTTCATAGTGAGCTGATTGCACATGACAATATTATAAGGGGTGTAATTGAGATTCCACAAACAATTTGCACCTCAGATTTACAAAAATAATATATATGGAAGTGGGAGCGCTGCTGGCATTCCTGTCCCCCACCAGACCCTTCAGGTGATCCTGGTTGTGAAATGGAGTTTGTCCCCTTCAGGTACTGAAACACAGAAGGATTTTAGAGGGATGTGCTGAATTTGCTGCTGCAACAGAGAAACTGCTGATTCCAATTTATCCTCTTGGAATGGGTGGGAATCAGGGCCACAGGCCCAGCACTGAAACTCAGCATTCTTCCTTTCCTGAGCACCACTGAGAAGGGAAACTCCAAGGAAAAAGGCAGGGAACTTCAAAGCACTGTCTGTAACATGAGCTGAGGAGATGCAAACACACACATGGAAATGGCTACAAACTGTTCTAGTTACTCTTCAGTTTCATGGTATTTATTTGATTCAAAAACACTCTGTCCTTCATTTACATATTTTTTCCTCTAAAGAGGAAAAATTATTATTTCATTGCTACTTCTTTTTCTAGAAGTAAAAATAATAAAAAAAGATTGAGTTGTTACAAAAATCTGCTCCATAAAAATGTTAACTTTTGCCCTATCTTAATTCTCCTTTTCATTCCCTCTTCTGTTTTTTACAGCATTTCCTGTTTCTATTTTGGCTGCACTTCCTTGTGTGTTTTTTCTTTCTTCTCTGATATTTTTCACAAAAAGCAGAAGGCAAACTTTACAGTATCAGACCGAAACCCTAATCTCTGCTTTGAATGACTTCAAATTATCAGAATTAACTGATCCTAGTAAGAATTTCAATTCTCAAGTGGTTCTCATCCAGCTGTCTGCCTGTCCATCCATCCTCCAGTTGACTTCATCATCCTGCTTAAAGACACCATGTATTTAATGTTTTAAAGAATAACAAGTCAATGGGCTTGGAAGAAGTAGAATATCAAGATGGATTAAGTTGGACTAAGGAGTACACAACATTTACAATGAAATTTGAACTCCTAGAAAACTCAGCTTGCTCAGACTCCTGTAATAGAGCAGGAATCAGTCCAAGTCTGTTCAGAGGCTGCAGAGCTTCGTGAATTTCAAAGACCACGTCAGCCTCAGCTGAGAACAGGAACCACATTGCAGGGAAGCATATTTTGAAATTTTATGCCATATCAGTGAAGAAAAAGGTGAAATATCACAAAATTTGGAAATTCAAAGCCATACAACTGAAAAGCAAACAGAGGCTGTGGATGAGAAATTCAGCAAGATAACTCCCTTTAATTTTGTGATGCCTTCCGAAGTATTTTATTAAAAACATAAGCAAAGACATCCAGTCTGAATGTCCAGCAGGTGCCAAATGTACAGCCAGATGTTTGTGATGATCCCTCCAGCAGGAACAGTCCAGAGGCAGCCAGCTTTCCGGGCACCAAGGATGTTCTCAGGAGGAAAGCCCAGACACAAAAATCCCAAATCTGCACTTCTCACAAACATCACACAAAACCTTTCATGAAGTCTGATTTCCAGGGGGGAGCAGAGCTGTATCTTCTGGTGGTGTTGGTTGTAAACATCGAAATGACAGAGCTTTTCTGACATGTGGCCATTTAACTTGTCTGTCCCTCAGTCTCTGCACCTATTGGAGTTGCCCTGAGGATCACTCCTGGAGCTATTTATTCTTACATATATTATTATCAACAGTCCAGTGCAGAACATAAGGCTTAAAGTGCAGAATATAAGGTTTAAGAGCAGCCAAGTTCGTAAAGCCTTTGGAGCTCATTACATGGATGGTGGTACAGAAGTGCCAAGAATTGTTATAAATTTGAATTTCCGGAGGTGTGTTTTCTAAATGCCAATATAAATAGTGCAGGAAATAGTAAAATGAATAAAACACACCGCTTCATTCCAGTTCCATTGGGGAAGGTAAGGTGTGAAATGAAGAGCTCTGCTCTCCAGGTGGTGATCTCCATGCACAGTGCAGGTTTGCCCTGAATTTCATTGCTTTAGGAAAAATCGTGGAAACTCTTGATTTAGTTGCTGTTTAATGTGTGTTTTGTACAACTTGTGTGATATAACCAGTTACCCAGGGAGTCGAAGAGAGAACTTAAAGAGCAGTAAAAGCTTCAGCTGTCGCTGTCTCTGCCTGGGATTGGTTTGCTGGGTACACAAACCCCAACATTCCCAGGTCACCTGGCTCTGGCACCACCCGGCATGATCCCGATGGATCCATCACCAGCCAGCCCATGGACACACTCAGGGAGCTGGGGCAGCACAGCAGGTTGGGGCTGTAAATCACCTCCCTGCATAGCTGGGAATAGCAATGCACAAGCCATAGGCAAGTATATTAATGTCTCCAGCTATCCATAAATGAAAAATCATGTACAGCAACGTTCTCTTTATTGTTATTCCAACAGAGGCTTTTTTCCTCTTTTATTTTTTATTTTTTTTATTAGAGCCTCTGTTTGATTTTTTGAAAAACATTTTATCTTCTCAGAGAGCTTTGGCATATGAGTATTTTTGCCCGTAAATAAAACTTAGTCTCTTTTACATGGGTTGAGTGTCTCTGTTTTAGAAAATTATAGCATTAAATTACTCAGACTCTTAGTGGACACTGAGAAGGAAGTCACAGGGCCAGTGATCTCTCCAAACTTGAACAGTCACCTTCAATCCTGAGGAACTGTAGCCACATAGAACCCAATATGAAGAATGTTGGCAAGGTTTTAAATTAAGTGTTTTTAATATGCTTAACCATGCATTTAATTTAAGCTTAATGAGACAGTGATTGTATGCTGACTAAATACCATGAGCTTATTAAAAACATATTTACAGAGATTAACAGTGATGTAATAGATACATATTTATGCCATCATTGGTGAACTGCTAATACCACGTTTTTAATTAATTGGCATGTACTCAATATACAGTAGGGCTCTGGAGATATTTGTTGTATTTGCTTTATGTTGATGAAGCACCAATTGGTTCAATGAGAGTTAATTGATCTAACTACTAAAATATACATTTCCTATTCTGTGGTGATCAGGGCTTAAATCAAAGTACATTCAAGCAACTGGAATTTAGGGTGTGTTTAACAGGATGATTCACATGCTTACAGGTGAGTGGGGGCTTAAATGATCTGTTGAGTGGGGAGCAATTAAATTTTCCAAGACATACTAGAAGAAGAAATGAAATTGAAAAAAAAAAGATACAAAAATACCAAGCAACAGGTGGGGCATAAGAAGCAAAAATCTGAAGGGCTTTTGGTGCTGTCTCAAATCTGGTCAAGGGATCAAGAGTTACTTTTGGTTGCACTACCTGAGCATGTCTTAATGCTGAGAGTAATTCATGGTGCTTCTGGTGGTGTTCCAATAAGTGACATTTTGCCATGGCCGCAGTCAGACCCCACATATACTGAATAACCAACTGGGAAGGTTAATTCAGCACGTGGGTTCTGTTTGGATAAGTCTAAACGACACAATATGCTCACCACGGACGCCTCATCTTACATGTGCTGGAATGTGTGTGTGCCTAATAGAAAATCTACGAGCATTTTTGGAGTGGTTAAAACACACTTTCCATTGGTTTTAATTTAATTTTACTTTTTTATGAAGAATCTTAGAGAAAGGGCACAGTGAAAAAGCAATGAAGCCCAAATTGCTGTACATGAAGTTTCATTTCTGGAGAGCCAGAGAGATTAATTCACTTGGCTGTGACTTGTTCATTACTACCCCAAGCTAACAAAAAAAATGAAATATCACAGAGAACAGCTCCTCTATTCTGTGGGTTGTAGCAGTGTCCTGATCACAGGCTACAGAAGAGGAAATACTCTGGTTAATACTCTGACAATGTTGTACCTGCACCAAGCAAATTATTCCGTTGTTGCAGTTTTGTTTACTGATCCTGATACAATTGTTTTTTCTGGACCTTATTTTTTTATTATTTTGTATCTGGACAAAGAGCTCATTTTTCAAAGTGTTTCCAGGACTTGCATGAGGATGTGGCACATCACTGATCAGGGGCTTTTGCCCAAGATGCTGAATCACTGGTTGTCTGTGTGGCTCCCTGAACCAGGGAAGGCTATCCAGGAGTTTATGTATGTGCTGCTGGGAAGAATCAAAGGAAACAGGAGAAGGACCCTCTGTTAAGGTGCTTCAGGGAGATGAGATTTGTTCGTTTGTATTTTTAGGCTCCAGAAGCCCTCACACTACCAGAATCATTCTGGTAACAACCCCTAATTATTCACGATCTGCCTCCCAGAAACTCAAAGCCTCAAAAGGAAAGGCACTGTGTGGGCACTGGATGGTGGTCAGTCAGACAGAGTGCTCAGGAACATTCCCGCTGCAACCAAGAACCACTGTCACTACCTCTGATCCACAGGGAATGAAGCAAAGGCACAGGACAGCCACAGAGATGTGGAGGTTTCTGGAGTTACCTGCTGCTGAGAACCATTGCCCTATAGGATCTGGAGTTTAGTGGTTTCTGTCCATTGTCAGTGATAAAATCCTGTCATGGTTTTCTTACCTTTCATAAAGTCTGTCAGCCTTCAACATCTGATTATTTTTTCTAAGTATTAAATATTGGCAAGATCAGAAGTGTATCTTCATCAAGGCTTGGATCCAAAGAACTGTTGTGGATAATTATATGTAACTTGTGTCAGTTTGGCAAAATTTAGATCCAAATCAAGCCTTGGACTTGGAAAATATTAATATTTCCGGATTTGGTCTGGGTTTTTGATTCAAGTGCATCTCTAAGAAGGATAAAAATAATGATGATGGGAAAGAAGTTGAATCATCGTCCATGAGGCTGAGAAAGGCATATAAAAGTTCAAGGGTGATATCCTGACACAGGGGTATGAATAAAAATACTGTACTAAGCCTTTATTTCATACTTAGCTTGTCTGTAACAGTTTACAGCAGAACTTCATAGCATCCATTTGTATTGCTTAAATTTTTTAATGGTTCTGATTTCTTTGTTGAACCTTTTTGTAGAGGGAAAAATGTTAACTCTTACTAAGTGACATGGCATTTTACTCTGAATCAAAAGCCTTTTCTTTAAAAATTACCTAATTAACATTTCCAGGTTCATAACATTTTCATTTATCCCTCTTTTTTGTTTTTAAATGGTTTTTTGAGTTTTCCAGTGATCATGCTAGAGGTTTCCTAATGTATTAAAAAATCACAGAGTGTGCCCAGTGGGATCTGCAATCTGATTAGCTTTCAGTTTGAAGCTGAAGGAGATTAAGCAAAGAAGGACTGCTGTGCTATTAAAAAGAAAACCTGATTTCTTTTAGCCATTAGCCAATAAGACGAGTACAGCTGTCAGCAAAATGGCTAAATATATTACATAGTGAAAATTATCAGGTAAATATTTGAAAATTATGCAACTTTGGATGTGGGATAAGACAAATTCTGCTCCTGGGGTGACTTTTAAAGCTGGAGTTGTTCTACAGCAACCCATGGGTTTTGGGACTCTCTCTGAGGAGCCTCTTTGTAGTGTTTCATCCAGCTCTGGGCACAGTGGGGTCTGGGCATTGGCTAAAGCTCTAAGTTGTTGCCACAGTAAATAACAAAAATAAAACTCTAATCCTACTGAAGTCACATGAAGCAGCTCCAAATATATATCTGGAATTTAGTGCGATGTGGGTTCATTCTGGTGATTTACCTCTTTGTACCAGCTTCCCCCTAAACACTTTCCAAAGCCTTTCCAAGGAGTGGAAGTGCTGCTCTCTCCACTCTGTCCCTTTGGCTGTTCTGAGGGCCCTCTAAACATTTTAAGTGGTAAAAGCTACAATGTCCCACATAAAAAATGATGGATGTCCCTCTCATCTTTCCAGTCATAGATTTTTCCAGTGTTTTTAATACATCCCACAAAGTAAAGAATCAAAAAAAGCACCTTCTATGATGTTTTCCATGAGGGTAGAATGTAGGTTTGTATCTGATTTAAATACAAGATCTTCAATGTCTTAGCAGCATATCAGTTTCCTACATTTCTGGAGAACTTGACCTTTTTATCCACACGTTCAGAAGCTGTTGTACACTCCACTGAAATTCATTCCCAACTAGAACATACCAGCTATTTAACACAGCCTGTTTTATGAGGATGCATTCAAGCAAAATGTCATGGAAAAACAATTTTTCCTCTGAAAAACAACTGCTTATCTCAGAAAGCATCACATCAGAAATTAAAGCAGAGTAACAAAGGGGCATATTCAAGTAGAAATGAGGTGATGTGGGGAAGTTCTGAAAGAGGAAGGGTTAGTGGTAGATAGAGATGTGGTAGGTGCTCAGAGTTTCCAAATACACTTTTAAACCCCAAAATAATATGTTTAAAACATTAAAAGGGTAGTGCACATATTCAGACTGGGGAAGACAATAAGTATATGTAAGTATAAAGGATACATATAAATATTTTTCTTGTATACCCTGAGCCATTCATTAACTCATACACACATCTCCTGAGATGTAAATAATCATGTAAGCCGTTGAATATGTATTTTCTACACCTTTGTATCATTAATTTAACATACTATATATACATTTAAGCCTTTATTTTCTGTCCATGTCTGCACAGTTAAGAACCAGGTCTCAGACCTGAAGGCTGTGGGACCATGCAGAGGTGAAAAGCAAAGTGACAGGAAGCAGATGTTTAAGTTCATCAGTATTAGCAAAGCTCCTAAAGTCTAAAGATAAGTGTGTGCTTAAAACCCATTGAGTTCCATAAGATGAAGGCTCAGAGCTGAAGTTAAGCATATGTTTTGGGGAACAGGGATGGACGGCTGCCGAATGCCACAGCACAAAAATTAAGCATATGTGTAGTCTGAGCAGCTCATAGCCTTCGATTATAAAGGTTTCTTGCAGGATTTGTATTTATTTGTTTTCCTGTAAAGCATTTTTCTTTCATACAAAAACATTTACAGGCTGGAAATAGGAAGCAAATAACATTAGTCTCATTTCATAGTCAGGTGATTATGAGTAAGTAAGGGAAGCTTGGCTCTGCCCATTCTGCATTAATTCTCCTTTTCCCCTGCTATTTTATCCTCACTGAGAAGTTCAAGGGTTAAGCCATCCCAACATGCCTCACTCTCAATTTATAAACCAGAAAATCTTCCATAAATCAAAAGTTACAAACAGACTTTGTAATGTCATAACTCTTGTGACGGCTCTGCCTTTGATTGATTCCTATACATACATTCTGTGTGATTACCATAATGTGTTCTTGGGGGACAATTCCAGCAGGGGAGAAGGAAGGCACAAGGAAAGAAGTAAATAACAAATGGTCCTGACTCCTCCTCATCGAGAGTGATTTCAGTCCAATGTTCCATCATATCAACTGGGAAAGAGAGTCTTAGGGTTTAGGCAATCAATTACAGATATGTGTAGAGGCAGACACAATCATTTCCCTGATTGTCACCAGTCCAGAGCAGTGACACAGGGAAGTGATCCATCAGTCTATTCCCACTGACAATCAGAGAAAGATGGCAGACACTTGTAGACTAACAGGCACCTGGATTGGCTGGCTTGGGAGATTGAAAAATAGCTGGATTTCAAACATAGCTAAACCTTTAAAAACCTCTGTTGGAAGATTTCAGACATTCCTAGAAAACATTTAGAGCTATTACAGGAGTCTCTCCCATTACAGTGGGTGGGGAGGAGGGTAAACCTGCTTTCAAGTGCATTAGAATAGATAGAGTGAAGTAATCATGTTTAAGCCAGGAATATCAAAGTTCTTTCTGATTTGCAGGCTTTTCTTTTCTTCTGCTTTAATGTCGTGTTTTTAATAGGCAACGTATTTTTTTAGGCAAAGAACAGAAAATTAGGTCGACTGTGATCAGAAATTTAGCATTAGATTTAGAGGGCATTCATTCTACCACTTAAGGCTGATTTTTCCTCAGTGGACAGGGGGTTATTTATACTAAAAATCATCGCTGACCATCTGCAGCAGGGTGCAAAGCTCGGAATATATTTGGTCCGTTGGCCTGAGAAATCCCATCTTATAAGAACCTTTATTTAAGTTATCAGAGCCCTACAGAAAAACAATCCACACATTCACTGGGTCTTTAGTAGCCAGCCAATTTCAGATTTAAAATATTTATTGTTTTCTTCTTATAGCAAATTTCTTTTAAAATATTTTTAAAATCAGCAGAATAAGAGAAAGCAAACATTGACTGGTTGAAACATAAACCACAGAGCAGCATCCCACGAGCTGTGCAGGGCTGGCTGCAAGATGAGGACCGTTGTTGACATCAGCTGTTGACATCAGCTGTTGACATCCCAGTGTTAAATGAGAGATGTTTTGGCATTGGGAACTTCCCAGGCACATCTCCCACCACTCCTCCCCTCGCAGCTCTTCCCTTGACAACTGAGAATCCCAAACTCAACACCTGCAGGCAGAGAAGCAGTGTGGGGACTGTACCTGGCTGTGTCCCTCCTGCCCCACTGCTGCAGGTTTCATCTTTACCCTGATTTGTGATCCTCACCTTCCCAAATCTCCATTAATGTTGGGTTTTAAGGCTGGATTTTGAAGGAAGGGGTGCTGCGCTTAGGCTGGGGAAAGGCCAATCCCCCCTTTGGGCGAATACCTTTACCTGAAGGCACAGGTAAATTAAGTGAAAATCTGGCAGATCCTGAAGAGGTGGTGAAATGAGGAGCTCTGCCAAAGCCTGGAGTGTGGAACTGCTGGGTGAGGAAGGAGCCTGCCCTTGAGGCTCATGGAGCTGGGATTTGATGCCATACCCCAACAAAGGATGTATTTTTGGCAGCCCAGGGAAGGAGGGAGGCTCACAGGCGTTTGGTCCTCCTACCTCTGAGCTTCTGTGGGAGGTGGAGATGCTCCCACAGGGCTTTTATTAAAGCAACCTCTTTCATCTGCCTAATGGGGTCATGGTGGCATCCAACATTTCCCTTGAGGCTCCTACCCCTAAAATGCTTCTGCTGCTCCCACAGCTTTACACCCTATTTCACAGCAGGAAAGGGAGCTGGTCTTGCTCCATGTTGGGGCATCCTCACCCCTCTCCCAGAGACAGGACATGCTGAGCTCCGTATTTATGATTTTTATTGATGTCCTGAGAGCCATCTATATTAAACCTTGATCTGCCTTCCCAGTCCTCAAGCACTCCAACACACGGAAACATCACATATTTGGTTGATTTTTTTGTGAAAACAAAATCCAGGAGCTCCCATTTTAAACATACCCAGGCCCCCTCTCTAGGACATCGCTGACAAAGTTCTTGGATAACATTAGTCTGACGGCAAAATGTATAAAATAGGATTTATTATTAATTCATAAAGAGCTTTGATATCTTATCTATTGCTCTTCTCTTGTAATGATTTTTAATGTCATCATGGGTTTTAATTTTGCATGAAACCCATCGTCGTCTGTTTTCATTTGTTTGGTAAACCTTGTCTGTTTTATTAAGAAAATCCCAAGGCTTCTGTGAGTATTTGTGCAACAATAAGAATAAAGAAATGTTAATAGTAATTTGTTTCTAGTTCAATGCAACATTAATTTCAGCACTACATTATGAGGATTTTATTTTTATAATTCCTCAACCTGGGGAAATATACTTCCCATTCCCAAAATCCAGTAATCCAAATGAAGAGTGAAAAATCCTCAGTGTCCTAAGATCTTGTACAAACCTTAACTTACCTTTTATTTACTGTATATGCTACTGCAAGCCAATAGGAACCGTAACTCCATTTAGATAATAATAATCAAATTATCCAAACCTGGGAGAACATGTTTTATAGATTTTGGTCTAAATTTAATACAAAAATGCAGTAGTCCTTGTTTGGAAGAGTTTATTAAGGGTTAGCAAAGAAAAAGCTTTTTCAATAGTCTATAACTCTCTAATGGCCTTTTTCAAATAAAATGGGAAAGAATTTGCAAAGAAACCTATATCAGTGAGCTGCAATTGTAACATTACAGTACAGGTCTATAAATCTTGACATGTTCAGAAGATTGCCTAAACCAGCAATACAATCTGTCCAAACCTCATTGTCTCCACGACCAGCCAGACTCATTTTAAGAAATGTATGTGGTCTTCAACCTAATTTTATCACCTTCATTTGTAAACTAGTCAATCAATCAAAGCATCCTGTGAGTCTAAATAGAAAAAGGAGTGCATTTTCATGCATTTCCAGACAGCACAGTCAAAAATTAATCTCCACTTGATCAGACATTCCTTGCCCTCATCTCAATAGAGCATCATTAGGGTCAGCAATGTATATTAAAAATAGAGTTGCAGGGAACTGTTCGCAAGGGACTCTTTGCGAGGTACCTGCTGCCAGATCCAGGAGCTCTCTGTGAGAGAGGGATGGGCTCATCCAGGGAAGAGCAGCCTAAAAACAAACTTAACAATGGGGAAAGGAGAATTATCAGGAATACACATGCTCCACTGTCTGATTCTTGCACCCCTAGCACAGAGGATAATGCTGCTGGAATGTACAGTGTGATCCCAGAGGAGACCTCACCTCATGATCCCTTTTCTATTTATGTTACGGACTATCTGTAGACATTATTCTTATATATTTTCCTACTCATACGTGTATTTGTGTGTGATGAGACTGAGGGTGGGCAGGTTTGTGTTGGGGAGATGGGCAGCGGCTTTGCACTGTGCCCCAAAGTCCTAATTCCTACTTTTCCATTGTGGAGTTTATGGCCCCTGTTATTGGGCACATTTGGTGGGGTGCTGCCCTGTGGATATAACAAGGTAGGTCAGGACTGACCCCTCCTTTCCCTTGCATCTGCTTTTCTTACCTCAGGCAACACCAAGAAAGCAGTAAATGCTGTAATGGGTCTTGTAGGGATTTCCAGCTGGTGCTGGAGTTCTGTACAAACAGCAAAACCACCAACTGCCCATGGGGAGCTGTGTCTGAGCAGTCCCTGGACCCTACTCTGGCTGAGCTGGGACTATTGGGGTGGCACAGACAAGAACAGCCCAAAACTGCTGGAGCTGCACCAGAGAAGGCAACAAACTGGGGCTGGGCAGTGTCAGAGGAGGCAGCACATCTTGCTTTTTTTGGGAGCCTAAGAAAAATTCCAGAATGAGAGACATGGTACCTGAATTCCTCTTTCCACCTTCCAATCCTGGTTTTCTCTGGCTGCCCCAAACTGCAAAATCTTATTAACTGGCTGGGGAACACTTTCCCCAGAGGCTTTTACTCCCGTAATTAAAGCCAGAGCACAGAGGGTGCTGTTCTTTTGGGAAGAGGGCCCTGGGCTTCTGCTGGGAACCTCTTAGCACAGCGACAATGTGCTGGATACACGTGGATGCACTGGCTGGATGAGACTGATTACATGATACTTGGCCATCTGCCTCCTGTCTGCTGGAGCAGGTGACAACCTTGGCAGAAGGGACAGGATGAGGCAGCTCCCACACCATGTAGGGGCCTGTTCCTCCCAGGTGTAAATCCAGAGTGAGGTGGAGCGTTATAAATAAATACTTCTGTTTTACACCACCCCTTGGGAGTTCTCCAGCAAAGGCTGAGCAGGAGAGATGGTTTCACACACAGCAGCACGATGAGGTGGAGTTGAGGAGGAACTGCCTTGGGAGGCTGCAAGAGAGACGCTGCCCTGGAGACCCTGAATTGAAGACTTCCCAAAAGCTTGGGACTTCAGAAAAAATTTACCCAGTGCTTTTCAGCCTTATTAGTCCATAATCCCTCACCGTCACTCTTGGCAAGAAGGAAATATTGAATTTCCAGGGAATATACAGAGACTTCACAGATGATTCCTCCTCTTTTCAAGTGTTTTTTTCCACAAGGGGTCATTGCAGAGCAGAGCAAGGATGACTTCAAAATTAGGTGATTTTTTCCTTTTCTAAAGTAGAGTAGACATTTAGATGCAATTATTTTAACTAGAATTGTTAACACTATTAATTTGTAGCTGAAAAAACACCATAATGTCTTAATATTAATTATTTGGTTGGTGTTCAAGTCAACTACATTTAGACTGAGCAATGTTTTAGTATAACTACATTTAAAAAAATTAAAAGGGGTAAAATACGGGAAACTGCCTCTGTGTATAAATGAAGCATTTAAAAATAAGTGTAGATTTCTGTGCAGTAATTAGGATAAAAAGAGAAGATTGAAGATGAGATGTTTCTGAACTGAAAATTAAATTCAGCCTTAGAATATCTAAAGAACAGATCAGAAGCAATTGCAAACCATCAAACTGCTGTTGAGTTCCAGAGAACAGCTTCATTTTGTTTCTTTTTTCTTTCCTTTTGTTTGGCAAATAAAGCCTTTTCAATAATTCAGGCAAATGGCTTGATAAATACAAATAATTGAGCATATTAAGCTTAAAAATAAAAACATATTTTATCATATGTAACTTAAAAAGTAATCATATAATTAATGGGTGAAAAACAGAGAGAAAGATTGCCAGAGATTAAGATTAAGCCCTGCAGAAGAGAATGTTCTAACTAGAAATTGGTTTAATTAATAGCACATTTTACATAATGATTACAGTGTAATTGCGCTGACTAGCAGAGTGTCATTAAATATATCCATGCTCCTTTACAACACCCTAAGGCTAAAAATAATGAGTTACATTGAAAATCACTATGCAACAGGTTCATAAATAACATTTAAGCCTATACAAGGCGAATACTTATAAATAATAAATATTTGCCTTTTGTAATTGAAGAAAAAATGACAGCCTTCTTTTTCTGCTCCCCTGTAGATTGTCATGTTATAATGCTGCAAAGATTTTTTCCCCTTACGTTCTCTAGAAAGTGCTGAATAATTTATTCAAATGCTAATATTCCACATAGTCTGACTTTGAGGAACAAATATTCCTCCATAAAGAATAAATGCCAAGTTGCTTATTACCAGCTTCCTTCTACTTTGCATCGTGCGGTCCCCAAAAAACTGTCACAGCCTATTCCACATGTCAGAGGAAGTCAGTGGCCAGATTTTCTTCCAGAATAGTTACATTCCTTTTTTTTATTTAAAAATTACCCCTTCTCCCAAAATGTTCATCATGCTCAGAGCTGTTATGTAGCAACAGCTGCTCCTCAGCTCCAAAAAGGACGACATCATAAACCTGATAACTTTTTAATCTCCAGGTTTTCTCTGGTGGATCAGGAAGATCCAATAAAACCAGGTTTGATTTCATATCAGCACTGGGCTGACATTTGAAAGACCCCCAAACGGTTGATGCTTAGTTATCGACACAGCAACCTCTCCAATGTCAAAATAAAGCAACAGAAAGCTCCATCCAGGAGATGGGAATGTTCTGGAGCACTCCAGCCGTGCCCTGGGTTGTAGCTTCATGCCAGTGTCATCCCAAGGCAGGACTGTCATGTCCTGCACCCAAGGCTGGGTGTCGCCTTCTCCAGAGGCAGAATTGGGGTAATAACTCAGATATTAGGGGAAAAAAAACCCTCTTTGAGTCCAGAGGTTTTCCATGCTCTGTGTGTCATCCTTCCAACCCACAGAGCTGAATTTTGGTCTCAGATAAATCAATAATGGCAACAAAAATGAAGGAATTTCACCTAAGTGAAACAGGCTGAACATTGGAAAAACACACATTTTAATGGTAATGAGATATTTTTTGGCATTCTCATGCTTATTGTAGGTTTTTGTAATATTAGAATCAGAAACCTTGTATTGCCTGGGCACTGATAAAACAAGTGTGAGCATCTACAGTGGAAAAACCAGCAGTTTGTTACCAAGAAGAAATACGGTGTTTGTTGACAAGAAAACATTCTCTAGGTGAATGTAGAAGGCTGATAATGCACAGAAGAATTCTTTATTTTTTGGATGATACAAACCCCAATTGTCCATAACCATTTATTCATGTTTTTCTCTACCACCAAAATCAACACAGGTAAAAGTTCCTTGTTTCAGTCAAACATTTTTCCCCCTTTTATTGAAGCAGGACTGATATACTTTCCTATCCACTGAAAAATTACCCCTTTTTATCATTATCCTCAACACTGTGCAGATAGATGAAGCTACAGATATATTTGAAGAGTTTGGAGAAGCAAAACAGGATAATAAGTTAGTTTTAATGGAATTTAATTCCATTTTAATACAATTTGCATAGTGGCAGGACGGGTCATTAGGACCATTTCTTGGGTTTCTGTAGAAAACTACATTTGTATCATTGTTGGCCATCTTTTCTTTATTTCTCATGATTTTTACAGCTTACAACATCCCACTGGGATGTCCAGAGCTCACTTCACTCCTCAGGAAGTGCAGGCAAAGGCAGGAATGGACTTCCAATGGGAATCTGAACTGAGGTGGCTGCAGAGCAACTGCTCCTTCCATATCACAGCAGGGGTGCCTTTATCCCACCAACCAACCCTGCTGACAGCCCAGGGAGGTAAGAAATACTGCATATTTCCCCTTGATAATGAGGGGACTGACAAAGTTTAGCTCAGGTGACTGGTGTTGCACCACCTAGTCAGAACTGAAGGGAAAAAGAATCCAGGAATTTTAGTCCTTTGCTTTTCCTGAGTTTTCTGACACAACAGTGCACTAATGAAAATTTGGGTGTATCCAGCCATTGCTGGATGGGATGGGAATCTCCTGCCATCACTGTGGGAATCATATTATGGTGTCAAATTTTGGAATGTTATTGAAGATCCCAGAAACAGTAATTTTCCTGCTTTTTCACACCCCCTCCAACACCCGTAGACGTGCGATCTGAGTGCCTTGGTTTACCTTGGGGGAAATGCTGAGTGCAAGTAGAAGTCAAGAGAGCAGATTTTAACAATTAGCACTTTTTAATTATTCCATCTTTGCTCATTGTTAATGCTGGATCAAATAACAAAACAAATATGATGAAATTCTTCCCTCTGTGGTAATATGTTCAGGTTTGCCTGTACTCTCCAGGCTCCAAAAAACAAGGATATCAAGAATTACTTACCCTGAACCTTGGAGGGGATTGCAGCGTTTTGTAAAAAGCACAAAAATATGGGGTTTTTTTACAATTAGATAGTTTGTCCCTTAATTATCTCTTTTAATACTTTAATTAATTACCCAAATAATTAAAAAAATCATACCTGATATAGGAAATATAATGCATTTATTTGGATCCTGATCCAGAGCCAACTGATATCAGAGGTCCTACAAAGGCAACCCTTTTTATTATTAGTATAGAAAAAACCAGGGATTTCTTTTTTGCCACAGAAAAAGGAGTAAAACTCCTGCAGACTTAAAAAGTTTCAATTTGCTTAGCTGTGTTAAGACAAAACACCCCTCTAAAAGTACAAAAGGGCAGGATTTAAAACAAGAAGAAAGGTTAAGAAAGATTAAGAAAGAATGTCTTCCCCTGTTTATTCACTTCTGCTGGGCAATAATCTAATTTCCAGTCTCACGTCTCTATTTCAGCCCACATATGGCAGTAATATTGGATCTTCAGCAGTGCAGCTTAACCATGACTAAACAGGTTGATGAATGTCATGCATCTTATCATCATACATGCATATTTTTAAATATAATTCACTTTTGATCTGCACCCTTGTGCAGTGGTGAATGAAAACAGTTAAGATTTCTTCCACTGTCTGCCTTTAAATGTATTAAACAGCCCTGCTGTCAATAGATTATATTCTTGTACAATGATAATAGCCCAAAAAACTAAGAGGCCTTGTCAGGAATTGCAGTTGTCACAGTTTGATGCAAATGATTTTACTTGGTGTTCATCTGCTGCACAATCAGCTCATAATCTGGATATACATCACAGCATGACATGGAAATTTCCTGCTACTCTGCTTTCATTTCCAGAGGCAGCAATCAAATGAAAACCATTCAACCTCACCAAAATGTATAAATAATTTTCATTCAAACATATTAACAGTCAAAATATGAGAATTTATCACAGAGCACTACGCCTTTTAAGAAGCAATAAAGACTTTACTTTTTAAGCATATTTCTACTTAGAAAAGTAATATGAACAGTAAGTTGCGAGTTTAAAAGAGGATTTAAAAGTCCAGACATGGCACCAAATCTTCAAACTTAAGTGTGTTGATGCTGCTTTGCTCCACACACTGCTTGGGAAAAAACAGCCTAGAAGAGGGTTGGGAAAAGGGGAAACAAGGGGTACTATTCAAATGACTGCTTTCCCCTCAGACTTGTCCCATAAAATAAACATAAGTATTCAAATACAAAGAACAGAAAATAAAATCCTGTGGCACAGAATCTGGTGGTACAGCAAACAAGATTTCCTTTATATATCTCTTAATTTTCATTTATACTCTAGATTAGATTTTAATTTAGTTCAGTTTAAGGATCTTTTTCTTTTGACTACCATTAATATTTAAAGGGATGTTACAGGCAGGAACACCCCCAAAAAGACCTCTTTTAAAATGCATCCTGTGAAATTCAAAGATACCAAAGGAGGATGGGGCTGAACTCCAGTTCCACCAGTGCCAGCCTTCAATTATCTCCTGTTTGATCCCTTTTTGGTCTAGTGAAAAGCGTCTCTGCCCATGGCAGGGGGTTGGAATGATGATCCTTGAAGTCCCTGCCTGCCTGGCTGTGGGAGACGCAGGTCTGAGAGCATTTCCAGCTGCATTCCCAGTGGGAATGGTACTGGGGGTTACTGGGAACATTGAGGCGCAGCACCATCCCTGCTGTGCAGCATCAGGGATGAGTAGGGAGAGTCCAGAGAGTGTGGTACTCCATTGCACCTGTGCAATCACCCTGCATTTATTACTGAAATGAACGTTTTCCGGGTGTAGCAGCCACAGATTTACCCTTCTTCCCAAGCCACGCTTCCATGCCACTATTTTCCCCAAATCCATTCACTCTGGGGAATCACTGAACTCCCTGAAGACTCTCCAAAGAGGAGAACAATGCCCTGCAAAGCCAAGGAATGGAGGAACAAAAGATGGTTTGCTGTTCTTATTAACAGTGGTGCTGAAAAAAATCACTGCCTCCCTATAAATTGGGTGCTTTTTTTGAGAAACAGGTAAAAACTGCTAAGATGACAGTTTTTCCCATTTTTCCAGTGAGTGTGTCTGAGGAAGTAGAAGTGCAATAACCTGGGGTACAGCAGGCTCAGCCATTTGAAATAAAACTTTGCAGTACTAATGTTTTTGTAACTGCTTTCATATTGTAATGATATTTTTCCAAGCACTGGTTTTATTTGATCTTAAATACCTTTTTGGGAAAGTCCAGTGAGCTGACTCTAATAAAATCATGCTATTGAAAAAAGGTTTAAGTGGAATGTTCAGAATAAATTACAAAACTGCATGCAAGAATACCAGCTAGTGCTGCAATAAAAATCTGGAAATGAGGATTCTTGCAATATATTTTAAAGAAGTAGTATACTTTTTTTTGGTTCCTTTTTTTTCCACAGAATGTTTCATAATAGAAAGCCTTCACAACGTAAAAGAGGGTGAATGAAAAACGAATGAATAAACTGCCAAAGAAATTGCACTTAAAAAAAAAACTTGACTTTTTTTTTCCTTGAGAATATATTTCATATCATTTTCAATAACTTTTGGAAGATAATAGGAAAAGTAATTCTGTTCCATTTTGCTATACCAAAATACTTAAATTACATCATAGTTAGACTGTCAGATCTCACTCTCTCTCACACACACAAATGTACAGACCCTCTGTACCCTCTGATGTCAAGAAAACGACAGAGTTGGTTTTTTCCATGAAAACCAGTCCATGTAACGGGCTTCTAGGATCCAACCAAGGCTTTTTGTAGTTTTCCTCTCTCCTGTAGATACCACGGTCAAATTCCTATGGCTGAATACAACTCTAGAAGTAGAACAGGAGGGACTCACTTCTACACAAGCATCAGAGAACTGGGGAAGGCTTTTCCAGTTGTGACATGTCTGTGTTTGGAATTGCAAACCCAGGACTCCTGGTGATGTGGGTCACACAGTGCTTTGGTGCTTTGGACTCAGGTAGAGGAGGAAAAGATGTGACAAAACACTGACAAACCTGGCTAAGCACCCACAGAAGCCCACAGCCACCCACAGGTTCTCACCCTCTTGCTGGATTTCTGTGAGGGTTTGCCAGGGTTGTCCACATGCCATGTTTGAGCTGCTCTGCTGTAGCTGCCTGGACATTCCATCAGCTTCAGAGGCAGGAAGGACATCCCACCCCTCCAGCCTGGCGTGGTATCCTGCAGACAGCTCATCCAGCACTGCCCTGATTGAGTGAGGTGTCAGCTGTAAAGAGGGTTCTGATGGAGGACACTGATCCAGGTGACAGTGTGACAGGTGCAAGGAGGGATGTGTGCTTAAATATTAATCCCCAGCAGCCACAATGCTAGTCCTGATATGTTCTTTTCCTATTTAAGAACTTAACATGAACAGGAGACTTGGTGCCTCATTGTTCTGCTCCTCCACTTGGACTCTTCAGTGGGCCCATGTAGAGGATGTCAAGTGATGACGAAGCAGCCAAGCAAAGGGACCCATATTAGCAGCTCTTGGCTGAGGCAAAAGCTGTTGCTTTATATTCCACCCCTCTTTTAGCAGAGGACTTGTCAGTTGTCACCTGGAACTCTCTCCTGTCTTTTGTTCCTGCACTGTGAGGAGTAAGAAGATGTGGCCACTTACTTTTGACTTGTGGGCTGTCCACTGTCCCCATCTTCAGGTAGAAACCTAAAAACATCTTCTCAGTATGTTTTAACTACAGCTTAGCCTGGAGCCTGTTCCAAGCTGGTGGGCTGTACTGTATCTCAGTGCCTTCAGCCTAAAATCCTCTTTGTTCTTGGTGGCTTTGTACAACCTGCTCAAGCATCTCCCAGCAAGTGCAGGTGGAAAAGAACAAATCAGATGAGATTCCTCACAGGAAGAGGTCTTCATGCTTCCAGTGCATCCTTCAACCTTTCCTACTCCCACTCCTAAACTTTGTTTTCCACTATTTAGAATTGTTGTGGTAGAGAGTGATAATTTCTTAATTGTATCTACCTACTCCAGGAGAAATCAGAGTGTACAAACACAACAAACATGCCATTTAAAGACAGAACTGCAATAACAAAAATTTGACACGATCAGGTTTAGTGCTAGTTTGAGATATGTCAGTGTGACTGAATTTGAGGCTGAAGCCCAGGAATCCAGCCCTCACCTCCACTAGTGCTGCTGCTCCTGAGTCAGTTAATCCTTCACTTACCCTCTTTCCAAAAAGTGAATGATATTTATTTCCTTAGCTCATCAGAGAGTGTTAAACACTGATTTATAAAATGGACATTGAGCATTTTAACAAACAAAAATAATTGCTCAGAATTTTTTTGAGGCTTGATAAACACCGTGAGTTTTGGCCAATGCATATTGGGTGCTTTTTTCCCAGGTTTGTCAGGAACTTTCTTGTTATAGTTGTTATATACTGGAATTTTCTTGTTATAGTTCAAAAAGATATGGCAAATGCTGGTAGCCATTGCCATCAACCCTGTCTCAGTTGCTGGAGTTCACTGTGATGTTTATAAAAATGAAAAAACCCAAACAGTTCCTGTCCGTAAGGGAGAAGCTGGAGATTTTCAGAAATTAGGGAGCTCCTATGGCAATAAAAGCCATTCAGGGACCAAGAAGAATCCTTCAAGTGTTTTTGCAGCACCTAAAACTGTGATCCAAGCAATTGGATCCAATTGTGATTCCTCTGTAATTTTGGTGCCTAAAATATCTAAAACCTGGAGGCATTTCTGTTTCCCTAAGAATTTACAGGACTGCATCTACGTGGAGATGGAGACTCCAACTCCCTGAGACACTGAGCACTCCCTTCACACCCTGTGGGTAACTCGACAATCATTCAGTTGCTTGGAGGGAAACAGGAGGGAATGGGACTTTGAAATACTGCACTTCAAAGTTCTGATGGAAACGTTCAACGAAGAAAACCACTGAGTGCCAAAGGAAGAAGTGATTTTCTTTATGGAGCAGCTTTGCCATGCCCTATTCTAATTCACACTTTTTTTAATGGGGAATAAATACCTACTCCACAAATTTTAATGACCACTCACATTTTTATTTCAGTAGCTTAAATATTTTTCTTTCAACTCTAGGAGGGGAAAGGGGCAGCACATTTCATGCTGCTGCCCCCCGGATTTTCTGCTATCCCATTTGGGCACTTCAGGAAAATTTTGCTGCATCACAAGCTGGAAGCACCAAGGAGTCCAGAGAAGCTCTGCTGAAGACCAGGACTGTTGGTTGCCTTCTGCTCAATTAATCCAGGGATCAGTTCCAGGTGAGCAAGGCCTTGTATCCATGCACAACCACTGTTGATTTGAGTAGGATCTCTCAGTTGTGCCAGCCTCCACCACATCATTTCAGTTGCAAGATGAAGCTCCCCAAGAAAAGTGTCATAGAATCAGAGAACTGTTTAGATTGAAAAGACCTTCAAGACCATTGAGTCCAACCATTCCCCCAGCACTGCCAAGGCCACCACTGACCCTTGTCCCCAAGTGCCACGTCCACATGGTTTTTAAATCCCTCCAGGGATGCAATCTCTGCCACTGCCCTGGGCAGCTCTGTCACGGCTGGGCAGCCCTTTCCAGGAAGATATTTTCCCTAATATCCTATCTAAGCCTCTCCTGGTGCAGCTTGAGGCTGTTTCTTCTTTAACAAACATGGTCTTAAGTGAACCTCCAACAGTAATTTATCCCTGCTCTCAGTTACCCTTGAAAGCTCAGAGCACCCTGATGTCTTACAAGGGTATTTGCGTGATTTTAAAGACCAGAATTTACTTGTGGGTCAATGTGATAGAATAATAAAAAAAAACAGTATCCCGACACTGTAGTGGCATGTGCAGGAAATAGTATTTCTTATACCATTAACTGTACCTGAGGTACCATACATGATCAGGTATAAGTTCATACACAAAGCCCTGTTTTGTGTATATTAATTATACTATAACCCTTGGATGTGAAATATGCACACAGTATACCCAAACTTCATTATTAAAGTTACATAACGAACCACATTTAAGTCAGGAAAAATATATTGAAGTTTTCTGGGCAATGCTTGTTGGACTCGCTTGTGCCTCTTTCAGACCCTGGGATCTCATCACCTCATTGTGAGTTTTCTTCAGGATTCTTTTATATGTTCCCTGAATAATGCTTTTTAAAATAATGTTTAAAATCCTGCAGCAATAGTTCAAGGCCAGGCTGGACGGAACTTGGAGCAACCTGGTCTAGTGGAAGGTGTCCCTGCCCATGGCAAGGGGTTGGAATGAGATGAGCTTTAGGTTCCTTTCCAATCCAAACCATTCTGGGATTCTATGAATGGTAACCTGCCAGGATGCACATGGAGCAGCATGTGGGCAATTTTACTTTCCAGAATGCTTCCTTGCAAGAAGCAGATGACAGATATCTCAGATCTTAATTCAGTATCTAGGGAAAGGCTTGTTCCAGTGGGCCAGGCTTTTCTGACTCAGGCAGGGCATGAGGAAAGGAATTACATGACATGTTAACGTGCAATAGCTGTGAAATTGGTGCCTCACACTATCCCCAGATTTGATCCATTTTACCCTACTCCAGTCTGTTCTTGGAGCAAACCTCAGTCTCCAACCATCCATCTCTTATTTCCCCATGCCAGAAAATTAAGCAGCTTCTGTCCCCCCCCAAAGAGGGGCAGGATCAGTTCCTGGAGGTGAGTGGCAATCTCTTCCCTGCTGGGTTTTTCAGCAGTGTCTGTACCTGGCACTACCTGAAGCTTTCAGTGTAGCATCCATGGAGCATCCAAGCTGGATCCACGCCCAGCGTAAGTGGAGTCTTCATGAAATTTAGAGAGATTTAAATGCCTCCTGAGCTCCTGTAGACTGATTATTTTTTTCCAAAAGCTTGTAACTCAACCAACTTTAGATAGGCTTTTGTGGGAATGCCAGAACATATACCCTTGATCACTTCCCTGCCAAATATCAAGTCTACCCAAAAGGTAGGAAGAACTAGGTGATGTTAACACTCTTCCAAGGGAAGATGGCCATTATTTTTTAAATTGGGAGATTACACTGAAACTCTGCACAGATGGCTCAAAGTTTGAAAAGCCTTTTTAAAATTATTATTATTATTCCTTGGTCTCAGTTTGTAGAGCTTGCAAAACTCTCTCTGTGACTCAGTCTCCCCCAGG
>NW_020884905.1:8354231-8403297 GCF_003945725.1 Corapipo altera
TCACCAAAGTATGATAATGCTTTACAGACTACTATGAATATGGGACTTCCCTCTGAGGTTTACATTCTACATATGAGGTGTAGGATGAATGATATCGTTCTCCTGGCATTTAAAAAAAGAGAAAATCAGTGAAATGCCAGCTCTGAATGTATAAAAAAAGATAAAAAAACTAAGACATTATTCTGCATTATTTTAAAACTAAAGAGAAAAGTGTCAGTCCAAGTACTCCAGAGCCAAAAATAAAACTAGCAGAAATAATGGCAGAGCTGATCAGTCTAATTTAGGTGTCTAAAATTACTGAAATGCAAACAATAAATTAGATGCAGGTTTTAAAGGAAATTGGATATTCAAAATCCTGTTCAGTGCCAAAAGCTATGGGTTAGTAGTAACAAAACAAGCAAGATTATAAATTATTTCAGCATCATGTAAAACCTCCCTGCTAGCCTTAGACCAAAGGAGGAAAATACAGATAATCTACCCAGTTCATATCTTGAATAAGCAAATAAATCCCCTGATGGGACTTATTTTTGAACAGAGATTCACACGATGCACATATTCCTTGTGATCCTTTCAAATGGTAGTGTTGCCTGAGCAGGCAAAATGCAGGAGTAAGTTGCACTGTTTTTAAATATGTTCATGTTTTAGCAAATGCTGCAACTGAATATTCTGCGACCAAAACTGCTGCACACAGGAAAAAAAAGGCCCAGTCAAGTCTTACTTCCATGTTAATTTGGGTTTATGTGGTTGGTTTACATATTATTAAAGCCACCCATCTGATCTATAACAGCAGCCCTGCTGACACTGCCTGACCCAGTGTGACAATCTGGATAGAAATTGTAGGGCTGGCTGTTCAATGTCTGTGACTTTAACAGCATTGCTTTGGGCCTGGAATCAATTCTCTCTGTTTACAGACCATTTCACAGCCCTTTACCTGCAACATCACTTGTGTCAGTCCCATAAATACTTTGGTGTATATAATGCTTGAATTAGCATAATGGTTTAGGCACAGAGCTTTAAGCACAAAGAAGGACATGTCAACATGTTCTCTTCACTTAAGCAATTAAGAGCCATTATGCTGCTTCAGTGGAAATATCATCAAGGTTAAAGACAATCCCAAACACCCCTCTAACCTTTTTATTCTAAGTCTAATAAATGAGGCATAGAAATTGAAATGTTAGTAAACAGTGCTACTTGCAAGCTCTTTTTGTATCATGTTTAATCAGACCTCTCATTCACCACTTGTGAAGTGTGAGGGAATGGGCATGTTAACCACAAGTCAAAAGGATTATTTATCCTTTTGCAAAAGCTCACCTCTCTGCAGAGGTTTGTTTTACATCTGATGTCGAGTTCTGGATGCTCTGACATGGCAATGTAAAAAAATAAAGTAAATGTAGGCAAAGGTAACTCATAGACTGGGTCACACAGAGTAATTCTTGCCCAAATCTTTCTTTGTGTAAGTGGGTACTCTCCGATTTATTTTAATTTTTTTTTTTTGAGCGTTTACCCTAGGCTTTGTATCTCTCTCTCTCTGTGTTACTTAGGAAAACGATCTAGTGGAAATGTGTTACCATAATGCCTTTATTTCTATTTTAAGCTGGGAAAATCCAGCCAAGGCCAGAACAGTTGCTCGTGGGTAATTCTGGTGAGACGCAGCACAGGGGAACAGAAGCACTGGATTTTCAGTGCTTGATTTTGGGGCATCTGGGGGTTTGTTTGTTCTAAATTCATTCTCAAGACTCAGTGCCCTCATTCTGAAGGCTTTGAAAAGTCTTAGGAAAAAATGGGAGAGAAATTGAGCATCTGTAGCAGAGAGAGAGAGAAACCCCTGGTAGGGAAAGGCCCAAACAGCACAGAGAAGACACAGCACTCCAACAACTATGTTTGTCTACCAAACACCCTCCTCAGCTAAATCCTCCCTTTCCTGCTGCAGTATTTGGAGTATTTCATGTTTGCAAAACACATGAGCTCTGTTGTAGGTTAACATAAATGTTGAAGATGATACAACTTTTATTAATGCTTTGATGAATTTTTAATTTTTTTATTAATGCTTTTATTAAATTTTTAACTAATGTTTGAGTCACTTCCCCACATCTTTTGGAAAAAGAGAGTGGGTGGGCAGTGTGGGCTCCCTGGGTTTTCTGAAGGCTGTAAAAATTAGGCGTGAAGAAACAGTTTGCAGTGTCACCTCCAATCTTAGAGCTTCTTTTCCTCTGCTTTTTTTAAAGCATATTATTTTTATATGCTTTGAAGAGGACAGTTTGAACCCCTCTGATTTCAGTTTTCAAGAACCTCCCCATGGTCCATGGGAACTTGCTGAATTTCTGTGTGGATCATCTCATCCCATCTGCCCTCAGCTCCATCCCCTCGCTCTGCTGCTCCAGGCTGGGATATGGCAGCAGCTGGAAATGGCTCTTTCACTCCAGGAGAGGTTTAAACAAATCTCACCTTCATTTTAATGCTATCAGCTGAAGCTGCAGACCCAGCAGCCTGGCAGGAGAGAATCGCCTCCTTATTTTATGCCACCCCTCAGGACCATCCTGAGATTGTCAAATTACAGCAGAGATTTCCTAGGAACCAGTTAAATTGGGCTCACTTTTAAAGAGATCCAGCTATGGTAACTTTATAATTGAGCCATTTTGTTCTGCTCTCAATCAGCTTCAAAAGGAAGGACAAATTGCTCAGGTTGCAGTTTAAAATCTGACAATAATAAGCAAACATTAGAGCCTGGTTGGATCTGCTCCCAATCCTGTAAAATAACTTCCTTGGAAGGGCGGTTTGAGATATACAGGAATGCCTGGGGGCTGAGAACTTGATTTTGTTCTCCTCACAAGTCCTGTGATCCGTAATCTCTCACTATATATCAGAGGGTGCTTGGCAGCTTCTCTTGACTAACCATGAGTGTCATCCCATCCTTCAGGTGAGAGGAGCAGGGAGCGTGGCCAGGCTGAGCTGAGGCACCAGTGCATGGCCATCCACGTTCCATAAATCATAGGGGTTGATAAAAAGCTGCAGATTCCTCACTCCAGGTGTACAGTAGCACCAGGGTTTCTGTTCCACATTCAGATCTCATGAGATCTCTCTTATCCTTCGCACAAAGTGATGTTCTTCCATTGCAAGTGTTGCTCCCATGTATCCTGAAGAAAATAGGATGGAGGAGAGTCATTGGGTGGAGTTTGGAGCTTGTATGGGAAAACTGTTGTAGAGAGATGAGAGTGATAGGGAAGGGTCACTGCAGAAAGAGGAACAGAAGCAGGACATCGTTGCATTCCTACGGCACTTTCCTGGTAGGTCCCTAAGAGTCCCTTTCCTCTTCCATGTTTAGAGCTCCAAAGATTGGGTTTGGTACCTAGTAACACTTTAGCACCTTTTGAGGATCTCAAAGCAGATATTAATTAAGCTCCCAAGCACTTTTGGGAAGGCAGTAAACAGCCCAATTGCCACTTTATAGGAAGGAAATGACCAGCCAAGGTCATCCACTGAAGCTGAGCTGGGAATAGCATGGAGGTGATAAAACAGGGATGACACAGCTGGCTTTTTCCAAAGAGAGATGGCCCAAAATAAGAGCTCACCTGAACTTCTACTCAAATTTGAGGGGAAAAAATGTGCAAAGCAATTCGTAAGAATTTAGCCATCTACACCACAAAATCTTTTATATTTTCCAGCCCTAAATCTGATCCCTCTCACTCCATCCAAGACAGGACCTGTGCTTGATGAATACACACAGTAGATATTGTGCTCCTGGTGGGAGGCTTTGATTGGTAATTTTATTTTATTCTTCTAGCCTGATTTCCTAAGAGAAGATAATGTTAGTTCTGACATGTTTTCTGTGGCTAAGTATTAGCCTCATTTCCTCATTACCTTTGCTAGGACCAAAACTCTGTGGTAGAAATAAGAACCAGAGCAACCTCTGCCCCACTGTGGGAACTGTTTCCTCGGGCTGGGAGTAGCTCAATAGTTACTTTCCAGGGTTGTGGGACCTACCACAACAAGTCATTCCATCAAGAAATAGAGAGCAGGCACAGCCACTACCATTCTCATTATTTTATCTCTCTCATTTGTCATTCAAACATCCCTGTCCACTTTCACCATATAAAAGCAGTTATAATTGAAATCATGTTCATGTGTTTTGAGGCAAGAGCGACTCCGTGATCATTTGGCTCTACCCAGGCTGTAACAAAGGCTGCCACAGATGCTTATTCCACTTTCTTTTCTGCACAAAGAAATAAAGAGCAGTTGCACAAATGACATGTATGTCAATCTTTAGGTCACAATACTTCCTTCAGTTGTATCCCAAGTAGGAAACATTAAGCTAAAGGCATTTAAGAATTAACAGTCTGTACCCACGACAGGAAATGGAGTTTATAAAACAGGTGGATGAAAACCAGTATTCACTTGCATCACATTAAAGCAAATCCATTTATATTTTATTTCCTGTACACTGACTTGATGTGCATTTTAACAATAATCAGGCTCTGCAGTTCCTGTAGGATTTGGGATATTTGCAGGTGGGTTGGTATGGCCTGGTAGGACTTCAAGGCCAGGTTGGACGGGGTTTGGAGCAACCTGGTCTAGTGGAAGGTGTCCCTGCCCATGGCAGGGGGTGGAACTGGATGAGCTTTAAGGTCACTTTAAACTCAAACCATTCTGTGATTCTATGTTGTGGTTCTATGAACTTCCATGTAAGAAATTGTCCATCACGGGAGAGAAGGGAGACACTGTCCAGAAAATTATGTACTACGTCAGCCAAGGGTTTGTCTTTCTACCCTGAATCCACACAGAGGTCATAGGATTCTCTTGTAATGCCATAAGTTGTACTTCGGCCCACGGAAAAGTTAGTGCCTGGTGCTCCAGGCGGTGGCAGTTCCCTGGATTTTTGTCCAACTGCTCCCTTGTATCAGTATTGCCGTCCTGGGTACAGATTAACCATGATTGAAACAACGCCCATTGGAAGCCTTAAAACCTTAACCACCAGTTTTACTTCTAAAATAAAGTAAACTGCCAAAAGTTCTGATAAAAGTGACAATTTACATTTTTAAGTAGTACGTCCGGAATTTTCCTATAGCTGTAGACAAAGGAATTCTTACCCAGATAAGTATAAGAGCACCAATAAATTTAAGGTAGCTTATGCAAGTTAGGCACTAATGAATGTCATCTTCTGTTTTGTCATGAAAAAAGATCTTTCTGCTGCTAAAGGAGACTGATTTAGATTATGAATAGCTGTAGTGATTTGCAAAAATGGCTCCAGAGAGATAGACTGAGATTCCATATACTCATGGCACTTGAGGTTTCTGCCCTTTTTGTTGAAAATTAATTTGTCCTGTGGGTTATTGGATTCTAGCTCAGCCAATGTATATTGCTCAGTCATCACAAATTTACTTAAAATTTAGTGTAGCTGAAGTTCATTCAACAAGACGAAAGTCCACACTTGAAAGCTTCTAAAAATCTTTTTAAAAAACTGACTGCTGATGTAATTGAAAGCACTGGGGTTGAGGTGGATTTACAAAGTGTTTTGCAGGTGTCAATAAATAGTTTATTATATTAGAGAGACTCTCCAGTTTCCTCTTTGGATGGTGAAAACAAATGGGTGGTTTCTGTCCCCTTGGTGCAGGGGGCTTTCAGTGGGTTTGCCCCAGTCTTACATTCCTAAAATGAGAAATGCCTGGGAACATATACTACAGCTTCCTACACTATTTCTTTAATTCGACACATATTCTTTTTTATGGAATAGAGAGAGAAACTCTGGTTATAAAATGTCAAATGCCTCCCCTTTCATACCATTTCTTTCCTTTTTTTTTCACTTCTTTTTTCCGCCCCTTTCTTTTCTTTGTGTGCCTTTGATGTATGAGTAGAAATTTCATTTGTATTCTTGGAATCCCCATCTGAGTTTTCACTCTCACTTCTTAAGATTAAACATTGCCTTTGCTTGTAACTTTGATGTCCCAAATAGGTTAAGGTTAAAAAAAAAATAATTCTAATTCTGTTAAAATCAGCTTCTTGTTTAAATTAAAAGGCTGTAACTAATTTGATTGATGGGTCCAAGTCATCTGTTTGCCCCACCTGGTGAATCTGTGGAATAGGGACTGGGGGTAAAGGTTTTCAGACACAAAACCATACAGAGGTAACCGGGGTGCAACACCCAACGTGGGCAAGGATGTAAAGAGGGTGGTTAAAGAATAATCAGATATTATACACTCACAGCAAAGTGGCTTTTCATTAACTATACAGATAAAAATCTTCTCAATGAGGAATAATTCTCCTTATTTAAAGCTTTATCAAAAACAGTTTTATGTCTCTTTTAAATGATGGGGATTTTAAAAAAGAAAAATATAAAGGCAACTGAAACTGGTGGCACATGGGAAGAGCTCATTTTGTGCACAACCCCCATGGGTGGTTCCCAAGCAGTAAATCTATAAACACTTTGTTTGTGTTCTTTCTACCAGCAATTGTGAATTAAAAAAGACAAACAAGGATTTAAAATTCGGTTTAAATTCAATGATAAAACCACTTCATACACATCTCATTAAAATATGAGGAAATGGGAATAAAAATCTTCACAGTCCAAATCTCTCAGGTAGTTCAGGTGGCTATTTTTTATATTTCTTCTTTTTTCCCCTGGCTCTAGTGATAGATCTGAACACAAGTGATCAAGTTTAAGCTCTGAGACTCTCATCTCTTTGCTTGATACACAAGGCTTATACAATTGCAGGAAATGAAATACAGTGAGATAACCAAATCATGACACAATGGACTGGAAATTTTAGATTAATAAACCTCTTTCGGAAGAGAACTAAATAACTTTTACAGTTTTATCTGTGGCTATTTGTTTCTTTCAAGATTTATGGTCCTTGCAACAGATATGCATCTTATCCTTCACTCTTCAGATTAAAGGCAGATGATTTTAAACAGGCTCCTGACTGGCATGAGTTGGAATTGCAGATGATTTTCCTTTAAAAAAATGCTAAAAGTGAACTTGCAAGTCAAATGAGAATATCATTGCATATGTCAGAGAGGGTTGAGGATAAAATCTACATGCAGCTAAACAAGATCTAATCCTTATTATCACAAGCAGGGATCCTTAGGCAGAGCTTTACCAGCCACTTGCAAACCCTTAACGAGGAATTACAACTTTTCCTGCTGCTGCTGCTGCTTTAATTGATTGATGCTAAAAGTTTAGAAACTCAAATCTAAGGCGCTCTCACAAAGCTTCTTTAACCAAGCCTTCCCTTTGAAAGCGGGCTCCTCAATTGGAACTGGCAGCCCACATTTTTAGGTTTCAAGCAGCTCTGTCATTCTAGGAGGAATGTGTCTGCCACTTCACACGATAGCCTGGGCTGAAAGACATGTACTTTGAATCAGAGAATCAATAGAACACTTAATGGACAATTAGGAGAACAGCTGTAGGACTGTCAAAGGCCCATCTGTACACGGCTCCCAGAGCCTGGGCTGGACAGCGAGCTCAGCTCAGCGCCCCGGGGCACAGCCTGGCCCCCTCCCACCCACAGCTCCTGCTGATAAAGTATTCCTGTTTCATTACAAATTTTAACACGTGTAGAAAATTATGGAAATTGCTCGGGCCATTTGTCAACTTATATCATGTGAATTGATCAATAAATTTCGCCACTTTGTTGTTAATGTAGATAAATTTTGGCATTTAATTAAGCCACAGCGAAAACGCGGCCACTTTTAATTTCGGCAGATGCTGCCTTTTCATCTGTAATACAGGGGTACATTGGCAAATACAATTCAGCTAAATATTTATAGACAACATGACAATTCCTAAAAGAGTTATCATCAATGATCTTGGTTCTGAAGCAATTAGCATTGTTTGAAAGAGCTCGTGTGGAAAGCTGGAATAAATTCTGAGCAGCAGATGAAGTTCTGGCTATGCAGGTACATTGAATATATAAAGCAAATAAATCTACATGTTATAAACACTTATACCCACACTGATTATTACAGGAATACTGTTCTACAGTATATATGGGTATAAACATGGAAGTGTATGTACACAAACATGGAAATATATGTGCACAAACACAGAAATTCTGACAAGCCAAGGTACAAATTCCCACATCCATAAATATTTGTGCTCTCTGTATAACATGTTTACAGATATCTCTGAATTAGACTTGTATAGTGATATTATCTTTTTAGAAAAAATATAATGAGAGAGACTGAGCTCAGGAAGTCACATTACGGAAGGAAACATCTCACATATAAACACTTTATGTAGGAGCACTAAGAGTTGACAAAAGCATTGCCGTTCATAACAATAAATATATTTAACTTTTTAAAATAACAACTAAATTTCTAAACCACGACAATCAGGGATCAGCCTTCAAACTTCCAGATATTTTTTAAGCACACACAGGTTTGGCCAGACAATAAGCAACATAAATGAACATTTTAGGCTTTCTATATGGCCTTAGGGAACCCGGGATGAAATCCTGCCTCTGACAGCCAGAGGCCCCAGACACAGCACTCAGCAGCAAGACTTGACATGATGAACTGCCGAGGCTCATCTGAGTGGGGAGGGGGAGTGGGCCTGGTGCTGATATTTCCAGTGCCCCTGGGGTAGGAAAAGCCTTGAAATCCCATTGCTGGTTTTGCTATAATCCCCCTGATCGAGCAGGCTCCCGCCCTGACCTGCAGTTTTCTGCTACAGAACTTGTTTATCATTTAGAGGACACTGGTGCTGCAGCAGGAACTTGTGTAGGGAGAAGCCAGGGAACAGGGAAATCAGTGGTGCTCGCACTCTCTGATCCTCATGAAGGACAGTTCAGCATCTTTCCACACTGCCACAATCCCATATTCCAGCACCAGGCAGAGGGCAGACATCCAGCACCTCTGCAGGTAAAATTCCTTTTGTTTGACTCCACTGTGGAGTTCTCTGTTTTCACTGCTGGGTAAAATCATCCAACTTGACAGAAAGAAAAAATAAAGAGTGCACTCAGACACACCAATCATTTCTAAAGTGGAATCTCTGGGTTTGTGGATTTGTCACCACTGCGGCGTGTTTTATTTTCAGGTTTTCAGAGAAACTGGTCAGCAGATTTCCTGAAGTTGTTAGGGAGTGCAGGGCAGAAGACTGGAATACTGTTCAGACAGACTAACTGGCTTTTAGCCAAGGATTTGCAATTCACAGAGACAGAACAGGGAATCCAAATGCAGTAACTGTGTGGTATTTGAACCACAGGGAAATCTGGACAGGACAGAATATACTCCATAAATATAGAACATTCTAACCAAATCTTGAGTCATTGAAATTATCTCATTGGCCTTTCCTCTCAAAGAGAAAGCTTTGTCTCAGCTTACCAAGGCTTTTTTTGCATTTCACAGCATTGCATTTACTCTTCCTGGACTGGATCAACATGAGTTCATCAGTGCATGCCCCAGATTCCTGTTCCTGATGGCACCACGATGCAGGATCTCCTCTTGCTGAGGAGCAGGTTTCACATCCAGGCTCTCAGTGCACAGAGATGGGCTCTCTGTGCCCAGCCTGCCTGCGCAGAGATGGGCTCTCCTGACGTGGATACACTCCCCAAACCTCCAAAGAGCCTGTGCATAGGTACCTACAAGCACTCACCCGTACACCAGGAGGAGATCCAGAGGGATGGTGATGGGTCTCTGCAGCTTCATCCCACAAGTCATAACTTGTCCATGACCTGATGTGGAGAGAGGCCTGTTGAGATCGTCTGTGTGAGGTAATTTTTTATCTTTTCCTGTGGCCCACGCATTTAATGACAAACTTTTTTCTGTTGAAATTAGAAGAAATTTGGACAAAAAGCAAACTTAAAGGTCTAAAAAATTCTCCTTCTCGTCTGTTGCAGTTCAATGTCATGGGCACCTGTAGTGGGTCAATGGTGACCCCCAGTGCTGAGCTGTTGTGACATTCACCCTCTCTCCCCATTTCTGCAGAGCATGAAAGGACCCGTCCCAACTCCTGGCACAGCACCAAGCCCCTGAACACCAACCTGGCAACCACAGATTCATCATGGAAGCTGGCCTTGCTGTAGTGTCTTCATGGGTGAGGCGAAAAATGCTTGGGAGTTTGAGGCAGCAGTGCTTGTTTCTGATGGAATTATATGGAATATTTATTAAGTTCTTCATGGTAAAGACCTAAACTCTGGATAGGAGGGGATCACACCACAAAGAGCAACAAAAAAGTCTATTAAACAATCTTTGTTTTTAAAAAAATCTCAATAACAATGACCCTCATTTGTCTGTTTCACCAGTGGAGCATTTTTGTGGGAGATCCCTATTTATCTGATTTATTAGAAATGCTCCATTGAGACAGAAAGCATTTTTCTAATAAACCTAGAGGTTAGCACCATTGTTTGCAGTACAGCTGACCCTTGGATTTGCTGTAAAACCAGAATCATTAGAAATGCTCCATGGGTTATATTGGAGCATTTCTAATGAAACAGAGGGTCAGCTCTATTGAAATAACGTAAAATATCCAGATTCATGAGAAAAATTCCATTGAAATGCACAGAGCGTCTCTAATAAATCCAGATTTTAGTGGAGCTCAACCCTGAATCCATTAAAACCTTTTGAAAAAATAGTTCCTGAGCATGCACCTGAAGGACTTTTTTTCTGTGTTAATCTCTCATTTATTTTAAAATGTGTTGTAAAAATAGCAAAAGGCATCAGTGAAAATTTGTTATTTAAAGTCTGCCATTCCCTCTCCTTACACACGAGCAGAGCCACTGCTGGCACCAGGACACAGCCCCGGAACCCCAGAACCTCAAGCAGCTTCCAGGAAGAGGGATGAGGAATAACAGATAACCCTGGGTTTACTGTAGTCTGTCCCACATTAGGCACATTCCAAGTGGGAATAAGTGTTGTGAGAGTTACAGAGCTCCAGGCTGGAAGTGTCCAGAGAGGAGCTGCTGGTTGAGAGCTCCTGGGAATCTCAGTCTTTCCTCAGTGTAGAATTGTAGGAGGGATCCTGTTTTTCTTCACAGCCACTTAACAGGGTCTGGAGCATTGCTGGTGTTAATTCCCAGGAGATTGTTTCCTGGGAGCCTAAAGTGGCTTTACTCATAGTTGTAGCAGGGGATCTCCCCATGGTTTATGAAGGAGCATCAAAACTAAAAGCCTCACTAGGAGATACAGGTGTGATGCACTTTGGGCACATGTCCTGGGATGTTCCCAGGCACCTTGAGATTTCCACAGTTTACAGGTGTAATGACTGATGGAGAGATTACACTGTCTGCACATAAAGAGAAACCACAGTCTGCTTTCCCCTGCAAATCAGATATTTATTCTTAATTTACAATCACAAGGCCAGCAATAGAATGAGATTTTTTTTATTAGTACCAAGCTCAGTTGGCTTTCTGTACCATTTTTACTGGACAACACTATTCAAAGTCTGGTGGACTTCCAAATTTACTTTAAGGCAGATTCAGCAGCTGTAATCTTCTAAAAGTATATCCTAAAGATGAGATGGTTCTGGCTTAATGCAGTGTTAGGCTTTGTCCTTGCCATGGAGCTAAATCACACACCCATGGCAGGTGACACCTTTAATCCACAACATAATAAGAGAATTAAAAGTTGGCAGATTTATTTTAAGGGTTTGCATGAGTCAGCCCCTCAGTGCCTCCCTTGGATGGTCAAACCCCTCCTCAGAGCGGAGTTGAAGAGAATTTTGTCAGTTTTGCAGATGAACTTCCTGGGAAAGCTGCTGTGGCAAGTTTTCATGATAATGATGGTGATGCTGCTGCTGCTGCTGCTCACTTTTCTCTTTTTTTCTAAGATAATGCTTTATTATTGCAACTCTTACCTTCCACCTGCTTTACAGGTACAGCACAGTATGTACCAGCCAGGTATAACTCTGGGGAAGAGTTTGGAGAAGGGTTTGGATCAGTGACCTTATGACAATCCCCTGCCCTGAGGTAACACATCCCAAAAACTCTGAAATCAAAGGCCACAGGGATGACTGGATTTATGGGCTCAGTTGGTAGACCCTGAGTGAATGGGTTCCTAAACCTGCTGCAGGAGGTGAAAGAGCTGGATTGCTCAGGCCAGGATTGATCAGAGCCATGTTATGTTGGGCTGTTTCTGGCTGATGATTATAATGATTGTCTGAAGGCAGGGTAGAGGAAACACCTGGAGGTTTGGACATCACTCTGTAAGAGAGGCAGCACCGTTTGAACTGTAAAACTCTCCCAGCAGCACCAAGAGTGGGAACTGCACTGAGTCCTGAGCCCTCAGGGGACCTGGGGACATGGGCGGGCTTGGCAGTGCTGGGGGAATAGTTGGACTCGATGGTCTTGAAGTGCCTTTCCAACCCCAAAGATTCCATGATTCTATGATTCTAATCCATGGAGCTCTGCAGCCCAGGTCCCAGCTTCAAAGCCATTGTAAGACATTATAAAAGCTACTTTTTAGCTCAAGGGCACTGAAAACCAGCAAACCAGTTTTGGACAAAGGAGAACCTCCTCTGTGCTGTGTGACCTGACCCTCCCATCCTGCACATCCCAGGGGCTACCACAGCAGGGGGGTGTGAGCAGGGCTGCAAAGCCCTCAAGCACCTTCGCCCTTTTGCAGCTTTACAGCCAACCTTAAATGTGTTTCAGAAGTTTGCTTTAAATTAGGCATGGAAAGACAATACATCCACCACATCCCCTGTTCCTTGAACAAGGCTGTTCAAGGAACTGGGCTTGTGTGTGTCGTAGGGTTTTATAGCAACATTCTGTCTCCAGGTCCCCCTGCTTTCAGCAAAGAGCAGAGGAGCTGGCTCACCTCAGTTCTGTTTATTTTATGAATGCACACACTCAGCTTGTCAGTTTATGGTTCTGCTCCTTTTGCTGCTTTGTACCCACCCACACACATAGATATAAAATGTATATGAAAAGTATATTATTATAATTCTATCTCAACAGATTTAATTCTTAAATGCTACATATACTTGTTTAATCTCTCATTTTAGAAGTAGGAAAGGTTAGATTATAACATCAGGTTAGCTCTCTTTGAAGCAGGTAATAATTAAGTTGATTCACTGTTGCAATTACTGTCAAATCCCCCTTAATTACCACGGATTTTATAGCAGCTTCATTATACGTCTGCTGTAATGCATTGTGGCCCAAAGGAGAAGTGTTGCAGGAAATTCTGCATAGCATGTATAATTCTAACCTGCAGTTAAAGCTTCTAGTGAAAGCCTCTGCACTAAATTTATCTTTTTTTGACACTTTCCCCCCTATTATTTAAGGTAGTTGAGCTGGAGTAACACCACTAAAATATACCCCTAACTTCCTAAGTGAAAATTGATCTCTTCACAGGTATTAGGGATAAAAATGGAGAAATTATAAAATTAGCAGCGACTGATTCTTGGGAAACTGCTTGGCAACAATGAAGATCACTTCTGGTCTGGTGTCACAGAGGGAGAAAACTTCTGCCCCATCCCGTGAGTCGTGTACCCCTGAACAACCTTTCCTCACTGGAGAAATCCCATTGAACACAGCTTTTAAGGCAGCAAGAATTTGCTGGAGCACTCTGCTATCCATGAATATTTTCATCCATTGTTCCTTTTACATTTTATAAACTGAATTTTCAAAGCAACTCTCCTTTTGAACTGACCTTCCCACTAACTTCTGGAACAACACAGCCTCGTGAAACTGCTGCTTTATGGCTCACGTGTCACTGCTTGTTTCCATTGGAAAAATCTTTACAAATCAGGGGCTGTAAATTGAGCCTGCAACAGTTCAAAACAGATAACTGAATAATGTGTCCCATGGATTCTCTTGCAACGAAGGAATTTACTCCCCAGCATACATTAGATGCAGAAAGGGCTCCAGTGTCAGTGACACTATTGGCAGCTGTGTTAACAGTGAAGGAGCTGGCTTTGTACAGCAGCACAGTTATTAAATTTCTCCAGAGACCATGACTCATTAATCAAATATTCATACATCTCTGTAAATACACACTGAACAGAGAATACCCTCAGAGCTGAGCATCCCAGCACAAGTGCTCTTTCATGTGCCTCTGACAGAGCCCTGAGAACATGCGGTCATGTTTTGCATTTCTAATGCCGTGTGTGCTCCGGAGCACCCTGATCCCTAAAAACAGAACACAAATGATCTTACAGATCCCAAGTGTTATACAGGCACAATTAAAATTGCTTCACTATGGCTTCATACCATCTTTTTAAAAGTGAGGACAGTGAATCGATTCTTCTGTTCTTTGTTTACCATCAGACAAGTAACTTTTTCCCATACGGATGGAGAAACCCAAGGCCATGCTCCTATTAACACAAGAATTTGTATTAGCATGGAAACAACAAACCAATGGTTGGACTGTGAAGGCCAAAAAATTTGATATATTTGCAAAGACATGAGCTTGGATTTAAAAAATGCTGTATTTTGTGTTCCCTCACTGCCATGCAAAGGCACATTTCACCTGCTCCAGGGCAGGCACAGACGCAGCTGAAGTTTCAGGCTTGGGGAGGTTGAGATCACATTTCAGAGCTGAAGCATCTCTGTGATCAGCTGAAGCCCTTCCCCATAAGCCTTTGAAACAATTCAGTTTTCTGTTGGAATTCCCCATCCTAATTCCTGTCCAGGACTTTGGTTTTGACTGTTGCAAGTTCTGATTTACTCTCCTGATTCAGGCTTGCTGTGGCTGAAACAGTCAGATGCGTTCATAAAGGTTTTTTTGTAAATGGGGATGATCACATTGCTGAATGTAGGTTTTTAAAGTTCTGAACTGTTGTGCTCTGCTGAACTCAAGGGAACAAGGGAATGGAAGGGAACAACCTGAGTCTTCAAGTCCAACTCACGGAAAGCATGGCCAGCACAGAATCCCAAATGATTTTGGTAAGAACAGGAAATTTACAGATAAATCCTGGAAAGAGGTGAATCTCAGATTATATTCCTTTATAGTTTTTATAGGCTGGGACATAGAATTCACCTCTGGAACCAGTTCCTAATTGTAGATTCTGAAGGGAAATTTGCATAAAATCCTTATGGCCCGGTTTAAGGATTGAACTCTGATTCAAAAATACTTCCTTTTTTAGTTCCCTTCCTAATAAATACAGATGCTCTCACTTAAGCACCTCCACAGTTCCTATCACATTCATTTCAGTGCATTTTAATTTTCTTTAACAAGGCTTGACATTTACATTTTAGAAAGAAAATCCTCTCCTATATTTAATTAGGGCACTGATTGAGACAGGATGGCAATAAACCTCCTGCACTTCTGTGCAAGATAGAACCCCCACCTTGCTGCAGGAGGCAGCACATGCTGAAAAAGCTGGTTTGGGTATCTGCTGTGTGTAAACAGCACGAGGCTGTACTTGTAATCCCCTTTGCCTCCTGTCCTCTCAATCCTGGGCATCCTACAAGTGATCCCACTCTCCTGCATGACCTTATCCACTGACCCAGCAAGATGCTGGATGTGGATAATACTTAAAACATTGACTTTAATAATGTTCCCTTGGGGCACAGGGATTCACCAGGAGGATCAGAGTGTAAGAAAGCAGGAGATGGAAAGTAAGAGTAATGTGTGAATGCTGAGCAGAGCTCACAAAGCCCTGGCTTTAACACAGCCTAAACACCCACCAGAGCTGGGTGAAAACAGCAAACATTTATTTGAGCATCTTCTTGCATAAATAAAACCCTGCTGATTTGCTTTGATGGCATTTACGAGCACATTTATTCATAAACATTAGAGTGAGCAAGTTTTTATTTGCAGGAGTGTTCATGGAAAACAAAAGCCTCGTGAATTCTGGTGTGAATAAATACCAGAGAGCTCTCACTCGAGCAGGGCTCCTGCAGTCATTAAGTAAAGTTCTTTTTACTATTCACACCATGGATCCAAACAATTACAGCTGCCCATGAACTGCTTACAAACAGGGAAGGGAACTGTTTGTAGAGCTCAGCTCATCCAATCAAGCAACAGAACCATCTCATGGAGATACCGAATCACAGGGCCAAACCATGAGGGCCTGATCCTGACTCCCTCAAACGCCTCTTTTCATGTTTCTGTCAAGGCAAATAAGACATCAACATTTTAAGATCCCTTTATATAATGCTGGCACAGCCTAACCAAGCTGCTGGGAGGCTGTAACACCTTGGTGCTGCCAGAGGCTCCAGCCACGGGGATCCCGTAAGGAATGCGCTGGGCTGAAATCCTGCTCAGTGTTGTACCCGACTGTGCTCCATGGCCTCCCATGCAGGCCTAGGGAAATGCATCCCATAGGAATCAGCTGAGGGTGCTAAAGGGCCATGAAGTAACCTGGTATGTTTGCCCTCTTGGAGGCTCCTGCGGCAGAAGGAGAGCTGGTGCTCCGGCCTCCCCAAAATAACCCCTCACCTTGGATGGAATCATTGCACAAACAGAACCCAGGATGGGCTGGATTTCAAACCTGCTGTTTGTGCTCATTTGTGGCATTATTGACCTTTCATAACTCACTGATGGTCGCTTTTCATCCCATCATTCCCTTTAAGAGATTGTCAATAACTCTGGAAATAAATCAGGTCTCTGGAGTGAGGCCATTTTCCTACTGTAATTAAAGGAGAACAGGAGATCCCTTCCATGCCTCCCCACACACCCTGTTGTGTCCTCTGGCTACATTGGGCACAACCGAACTGCTCTGGGCTTGGAGGGGTGAGTTAAAGAAAAAAAACCTAAAAAGACAGTAACAAATCAGGGTGGGCTCAGCTTTCCAGCTTTGCTGAAGCACAGGCAACCGGAGAGAAGGAAAATAAGTCTTTAAAGAGAGGCATCACAACCCCTCCCAGATGGGGCTTGGAGCCACTTATTCTCGTGGAAGGTGGCCCTGCCCTGCAGGGGGTGGAACAAGATGAGCTTTAAGGTCCCTTCCAACCCAAACCAGTCTCACTCCGTGATTCTGTGAAATAAGCACTTCTGCTGGTACCAGGCTCTGTTTCTCTCCAAGGTCAGCTGTCTCTACCAACATCAGTATATAAATCCCTCTCCTAAATGGCCGTTCTAGAAATTTCCATTTCATGAGTCAGCATGGGGCAAAACCAGCCCTTCAGTCTCTCCTTTCCAAGAGCCATCCCTTGTGCCCCATGGAGTCAGAGCAGTGCACTGGGCTTCTCCCCCAGTCTCCAGCCCAGTCTCAGGCTCCGTGTTGGAAAATCGTCAGGAATGAGCTGCTGCCTTTGGTGAGGGTTTACAGGGTCTCTCTTTTTAAAGGGTTTGGCTGGAGATGGGAGTGGCTGCAGAGCCAACGGGACAGGGAGGTGATGGCAGGTTTTTCCCCACCGAGAAGCTGCAGAGCCAGGTCACACATGGAGAGGTCCTTCACCCTACACCACGAGGGCAACCTGAGCTCCCAGGACAGACACCACCACCCTCCCTGTCAGCTCTGGAAGTGTGAGGGGGTTTGGGCACTGCTTAGGTAGAGCCAAGGCAAAGTGAACCCTGAGGTCTCTCCTTAGTTTGAAAAATGAGGCCAATACCCTTGCTAGAAGTCTCGGGTAGTTATTGAGAGTCCTGAGGTTGTGTCAAGCTGTATGTTTGATACAATAAGCACACAAAGAAATGCTCCTTCTAAGGAAAAAGGCAGAAAAGAATAAAAGAAAAGGTTGTTGGGTGATGAAAAGCTCAGACTTTGCATCTCCCACCCTGGTTCCATCAGGCAGGTGAGTAATCAGCCCATGATTTGTGGAAGTCCTTTAAGAAAAGAGGCCACTGCTGGGTGTGTGAGTAACTAATGCTCATTTGGTTTGTGTTTGAAGGCAGCAGCAGCAACAGTGATGACACAAATTAATTGCTTGGTTTTCAGGAGCTAATGCAGACGAGGTAAAGAGAATTACTCCACGATTAACATAGTTTCCAATTAAAGTCCCCTGTAGTTACCCTAAAACATTAATTTCTAGTAACTTGGTAATTTAACTTCTGTCACCGTTATACACAAGTGTACCAGGGCATCTTGTGGGCTTGTCTGTACTTCACCCCTGCACAAAAATCATGAAGAAAACCCCTGAAAATAGCCATTAATTTTTAACAATTACTTGTAGCAGGCTTCACATAAAACCCACTGTGTTTTTTATCCTTTGTGGTAAACTAAAGGATTTGCTTTATTTTTAATTTAAATTTAGATTTAAATTTAATAAGATTTAAGAATTTAAAAATAAGATTTAAATTTATATTTAAATTTTAATTAAAGGACCAAAACCCAGCTGCTGTTCTAGCACTGCTATTTTTCTTGTCCCTAGTCAAAAATGGGGAAAAAATTCCACTATTTAAATAAGTTCAGCAAAGGTATTTCAACCATTACATTTCTTTATCAAGTTGCCAAAAGCCTGGGACAATTGAAACTTCTATTTCACCCCTCCAGGGAAGCTTGCTATTGGGATGGAAGAACTACATTTCTCTTTTTAACAATTCCATATTACAGCTTTTATACTTCCATTTGAGCGTTTTCATTATAATTCCAGACCCAAGGTCATTCCTGCAGACACAACTAGCTTAGGTGGGTCTGTGCATGTGGGATTATTTTAAGGTACCTAAATTCAAGTGGAGTTGTGGAAGAAGGGAAATTCCTCCTTCAGTTCCCATCTGAACTAAAGCTCCTGTTCTGCAGTGGGATGGGTGGTCCACGAGGTACCTGGAAGTGCACAGCACACAGAGAGGTACAAAGATTCCTGGATATGGAACATTTTCTCCAACTCCTCTCCCCCTCAGAGCACATCCATTACATATTTGTAAACTGCAGTGCTTCCCTCCCTCCCTCCTTCCCTCTTCAGCTGTACAGTAACAGAGCCACACAGCTCTGAGTTAAATCTTCCTTAAATCCATCCCTGTAGGCTCCTGATGGTTCTCCCTCTTCTTCTGTGCACTCTAATCATTTAATGCCTTCCTGGTGGAAAGGGAAGCAGAAAGGAGAGCATCAGTGACACCAGATTACACCAATTATCCCCCCCTGCTCTGTGACAGAAGCTTTTAATGATGCAGCATACGATTGCTTTGCTTTTTTAAAATGTGAAAGCAAAGTACAACTTCATGTCTAATTTCCTAGCCACTGTCACCCAAAGGAACCACTCAGAGGGTTTGCATTGTTTTTGCTAAAGCTACATTACCTTGTGTTCCACTAACCAGGAATTTCCTCCTTTTAGTTCTCACTGACATTCACAATTCTCCTCATTTTGACATCTAAATTCCATAAATACGTTGTTTACTCCCTCTTCTGGGCTATTAATGAAAAATATTAAGATCGAGCCAAATATCCTCACACACAGCTTAGAAAAAGTAATATTATTCTAATTATTAGTAGGATTCAGCAGTGCAGAGGTTACTAATTTAGACAAATGTTATGTGGGTTTTTTTAATCTTGAAAACAAGTGAACACAATCTCATTTTGGCTTTTTGGAGTATTAATTAACACTGCTAATGCACACACAGATACAGACCTGATTTAGTTCTGCCTGAAATCATAAAAGGTGCTTTAATGAACACATGTGATGCTTATTATTTGAATCAGCAACACTTGTGCCTCTGTGTCTGAACAGCACTTAGAACAGGTAACATTTGGTTTACAACACAACAATAAAATCTGCCTTTATTGCAAATAAACAGAGTATTCACACCTTACAATATTGTTTTAGATGCAGGATTATACTCACTCTTAGAGGATCTAATATTAATATAAAAGGCACATGCACTTCATGTTTCCACACCTTTTTTATTTCCTAAGCAGCGTTAATATGTCTCTTAAATATTGCATTTACTTTGTTAAAACATTAAACTATTTCTGTACATTTGTTTGCAATCTGAGAACACACACCATCAAGTAATCATTTGTACAGTAACAACACATATCAAAACAAAAAAATCATAATCACAGCCCAGAATTTCTCACATCCACCCCCCTTTGCTTTGATTTAAAAGCTGCACTAGTAGGAGAAGCCTCACCATTATGGTAGTTGAAACAGGAAACAAACACTGCTCTCCTCTAATAATTGTCTGGAGCTGCTTTGATTGGTTGCAGTTAATATTAATAGTATAACCTTTAAAAATTGTGGGGAAAGGTAATACTTTATCTTCTCTCCTCATATTAAGGCTCCAAAGCAAGCTTAATGAGAAACCATTAGAAAATCATACTGCTAAATAGTACCTTAACTCACAATTCAGCCTATATAATTATGTCAGGATTGCAGCTGACAGTGACTCCTGAACCATCAGCCTCACCTTTCCTGCGTGGAGCTGCGCAGGATGCGTCAGGATGGCAGCAGGAACTCCTGCTGGGGCAACACAGGGGAGACTTGGAGCCCTCCCACAGGATACAACTCCACTTCTGCTTACAAACAGGAATAACATGGTCTCCAAAACTCTGGATATGCATCCAAAACCCACCAGGACTTGTCCTGGACTGAAAGACATGAGGGCCACAGGGTGGGATTTAGGGAATTGCCAAGGTTTTTAAAAGGGGAAGCCCAGGCTCACCTCAGCACACCTCATTCTGAGCAAAGAGTGAGCAAAACTAATCAGTACATACATTAGTAAACGACATTTTAAAGACAGTTAACATATAAAACATTATCATCTTTATGAAAATAGACCAATTTGACCCAAGCTTGCCTTTCTGGGGGAGGAGGACATGTACATTTTTATCTTTTAAAAGGCAAGTGCTCTCCTGGACAGCTGCCGATAATCTTGTGGAAAATGTCCTTAAAGCAAGACAAACTCCTCTGTACTAAATCTTTTTAATCTCTTCTTTTCATCCTCAGAGAAAAGGTCATTTTCTTCATGGAGTGGACTAGAAGCAAAGTCATAGTCTTTAGAATGACCCTTGACAAAAGTAAACAAGGGATATTTCTCCTTGGATGAAGATTTCAGCATCTACAATGTAAAACACAACCCCCAAAAAATGTTAAATGAGGAAATTCAGTAAGTAGTGATATTTCTCTGATGATGACTGTAAAGTAAAAAATGCATTGGTTGGTTATCTTTATTATCTCATTAAAACAGAAGCATTGCACCATCTAAACATCTCCTCCTCCTATTAGACAAACATTTACTTCCATTTCTTCTTCAGGCCTAACCCTGTATTTTGTTCCTCACAGATCACCTGTACCTGCTGTTTGACTCAGTGCAAGAAAGATAAAGATAAAAAAGATAAAAGATAGAAGATAAAACCCTCCACAAAATAGTTAATGGCCACAAGACTCTCCTCAAGCACAGGTATGAATTCTGCAGCAACCAAGCACCTTGGGGAGGTGTTTTTATTGTAGGATCAGCACATACAATAATCAATGTTTTTATTCAAAGTTCAAACACATACCCCCATGTAAATAAGCCAGTCAGGAGCATGTGGCTCAAACCAGATTCATGACAGTCACAGGCTGAGGGAACCAGGATGCCCAAAATCTACATTTATAAAGAAGAAAACTGAGCATGGAGAAAGCAGGTGGTGGTGAATGATAAATACTGAAACAGACCAGCAAAACACCTTTAATAGCAGATAAAAACCAAATACTAAAAGACAACTCAGCCTTTCAGGGTGTTTTGTCCACTGATTTATTTTTTAATTTGTTTTAATTTTTCTTACCTGCTTTAAAGAACAGCCCAGTGCTGCAGTGACACGCAGAACTACATCACCCTAGAGATACACCTGAGTGGAACTAAAAATCACTGCACATGATTTCATGAGAATAACCCATCTAAAACAGTAAAAAATCTCCTACAAAGATCTTCAAAACTATTTATAAAATGGCAGTCAGGGATTGAGTGGATATTTTAAAAAAAAGAATTAAAAAAATGAATCAGAATAAAATCCTTCATTTTTACTGTGATCTGAAGTTTATTTTATTCTTGTCTATTTTAACTGAATTTAGCTGTTGTAATGTTTGGAAGAGTACACTCATCCCAAAGCTTCATCCCAGTGCCCAATCCACCACGGCACCTTCAATGATGGTCCCTCCAAACAAGGGTAGAAACACACCTGTGGTTCCACTGCCTTGTCTGTGCTCAGCTTTCCATGAAACTTCCTTTTCCACAGGAAGTAACGTCTCTCCATGTGCTACGGGAGGTGATGAAACACTAAGCACAGAACATGAATTGGGCAGGGAAACGCCCAAACAAGAGCTGAGGGGACCAGGTTCAGATTCCTGGAACTGTCACCAAGCCACATCTCACCAGAGAGCACAGAGAATCTGAAACTCTGAAGAACTTGCAGAAATCATCACAGTGGTATCTAAAGAAGTTTATTGATAAACATGAATATTTTTAGTACTCCAGTGTTAGACTGTCACTGTTGTCACCATAACAATTAATTCTGAACTGAATCCTCCATCAGTCCAGTTCCTGGCAAAACCTCTCATTTGTGCTAAGAACCTGAGTAGATGCAGCTGTATAACAATCCCAAGGAGTTATTCACTTCTACTTCTTTAAATCTATTTTCTACCTCTCTGGGTAAGAACCAAAGAAACAACTTCAGCATAAATCAATACCTAGATTATAAACACTATTAAGATTAAAAAAATGCCTTTTTGGCTCTAGTACTAATACCAGTTAATGGGACATTCCAAATGCTGTGCAAACATTAATTCCTTGTGCTGCTGTGATAACTGCTGTGGTTGATATTGTGCCCATCTTCTGCTGCTGCATCCTTTTCATAGACTAGTTTTAAAATCACCACAGTTTTTTGCTGCCGCAGCTCAGAAAACAAATGAATGATGCTGCATTTCAATCCCTCACATAGTGTAATAATCAAGGAGGAAAAAAGTTAATTACATTTGGACTTAAATTAACCTATATCAGTGTTTTTCCAGAATCAGACAGGTTTGTTGGGTGACCCCTGCTCCACAGACCTCAAACTATGTTTCCAAACCATCCCCACACCGCCCTTAAATGCCATCAGAAACAGCACTTGAGCTAACCAGGAATAATACACAATTTGGGCTGGATCGAATACTGCCATTTCCAACCCAATCCCTCCCGAGGAACGGGCTGCCTCCTCAGATCCCTCCCGGGCTGGGGCATCCCTCCTCGGCAGGGTTGGCTCGGGAACATTCCCACTTCACGAGTGCCACCTCGTGGGCCCCTCCTGCCGCGGTTCCAGCAGCAGCAGCTCCCATGGAAACCCCCAGCTCTGCCCAGCTTTTACATGTGGTAAAATCAGAGCAAATGAAAAACAATCCACATTTCTGGATAAAAGCAGCAATAAATATCACAAAAAGAATTACGTCTACTTAGAAGAGAGAAACTGATTCTCTTCCCTTCCCCACACACCATTGTGGCTGAGGAAGTGATTCGGGAACCCGGACACCTACCTTGGTGATTTCTTCAGAAGCCTTCTCAAAGTCCTGCACAGTCCTACAGTAAAATCCTATTGTGCAGCTCGGATCCATTTTTTTGAATGACATCTTTTTGGGAGAAGGACAATGGAATGACTGCAAGTTTCAAGATTAAAAAACATGAAATACATGGTTACAGTTGAGAATGGCACAGACCAATGCATTTACTTTCCCCTTTCCAACAGCTTAACATCCAAGTCCCTGCATCACCTGAATTAAATCCCAGCACACACTTTTGAAGTCATTTCTTCCACCCCCCAAACATTCAAGTAATTCCACTCTTCCCCAGACACATAAAACCTCCTGCTGTTTACGCTGCATTCCCCAAACTTGCTCACGCCACCAGGTTAGTTTGGAATCTGTCAAAGGTCTGCTGCTCCCAGCAATACTTTATGAATATTCCCAAGGCAGAGGAGGTGAGTGCTCTTCTGCAAATTGAATTTGTAACAGCTTTTGCACTATCTTACTGCTTTACTACCACCGCCCAGTGCCCCTTTCCCTCCCCCAGCCTCTATAAAAGAGACATAATGGAATAAACCAACCTCATGCATTTTCCTTTAGTAAATGAAATGGGTTCAGAAACCCACAAAACCCACAAAAGCAAAACCATATTACAATGATCCACAAGTAGGGAAAAGCCAAACAACATGCCCTGCTTTACAAATGGGTTTTGCCTAACGTGAAATCTCTTTCCATGACAGATGATGCTTTGACAGTGCTGGGAACTATCAGCAGCCATGCTGTAAGAAAAAACAAACAGACACAAAACCCCCTTCCCCATTCTGCTCCTCATTCAGTTTATCAGATAAAAAAATCAGTCTATCCCTGATTCTGTGGGTGTTTATTACAGGAGCTGTAGTTTTGGTGAAGCTCATTGTCCAATGACTGAAATTATTTCATCACCTGCCTCTCAGAGGTAACCAGTCCCCTTTATTCTGCCTCTAATCCCACCACCCTTCCTCCATCAAATCCCCTGGTCCAGCTTCTCCACAACACACGGATCCTGCCAGGCTCAAACGCTGAGTCTGGGTTCCAGGAACTTCCCCTGGTGACCAATATTCTCCAGGGAAGACTCTGTGCTGTTCCCTTTCCCATTCCCAGGGAAGCTGTGCGTGCTCAGGGCTGCTCTGGCAGAGCTGGATGGCACAGGACCGGGACAGGTCTGAACAAGTAGGACAGAGCGAGGCAGGGAGCTCTGACCAGCACTGCTGGGTTCCCTCCCTAAAGGAGAACTAACAACTGCTACAATCTAATTGGGATACAGCACCAGCATCACACTGTCTGCGTATTAGAAACCCGTTTGATCCCTTTTTATGCCCACCAGAAGAGTCACCCTAGAGAAGACAGCACTGGTTACTGAATCCGAGTGTATCTGTAACAGCTTTACACAACAAAATATATTCCTTTTTCCTTGTGCTTACAAACCGAAAAGATATTTCTGCTAAACCTCTGCTAAAAAAATACATGCAAAGATAATTGGTACAATTTGTACAACACTGATTTTAGCCACTGTTTTTTCTCCCCATTGTTCAAATTTTCTGTACCTAAATTGTATCTTTAATATTAATTCCCGAGTCATCAAATGCATAAATCAAACCTTGCCTCACACATCCCATTCCAGCAACAGCCCTGTCCCTACAGTCAGGCTGCACTGTCAAGGCAGGAGGTTTAATGCTACACAAATCACTGCACAACAAAGAGAAGTGGGGAGGCTTTTTTTTTCCCACTCCTCCAAACAAATGGATGCTGGAAGCCAATACAGAGTGGATTGATTTCCAACTTATTCTGGACAATTTGTCAATTTTGAAAATACTCCCTACAGATAAATCTAACAAGCAACTATCCACACTAAGAAAGCAATTTCTGTTTACTTTTGACATTTCTGGACAAAGATATAATACTATTAAATGCACCAAGCATTAAATTGCAATCTATTTCCCGTCTGCAGGAAGCATTAGGATGCGACCAAGCCCTGTTGGCAGCTCGCATACCTTCAAAATACAGTTTAAAACCTTATTATTATTATTTGGAAGTTCATATTAATGCCCGTCTGCAGCACAATCTGGAGGATGAGTCATGGCAACAGAGACCAAAAATTTTTTGTATTTTTTGTAGCTTGGCCACTGAGTTACAGCATGACCTTAAGGAAGTCACTTCAGCTCTGCTGCTTTTGTGCTATTCCCACCTTTTGTCTGGTTTCCTAATTAAACTGTAAAACCTTCAGAGAGGTACTGTAGTAAAACAGTTATTAGCATAAAGGGCCAAGGATCTGGGTTATCATCTCTGGCTGCTGCCACAGGGAAACAGGTAGAGCTGGGACTCACCAGCTTTTCCTCCAAACACCTCAGCAGGGTAAATCTAACAGCAGCTCTAAATATAACCAAACTTTCTGGCCAGGATATTTCCTAATACATTTTGCTGCTGTGTTCATTTGCTTAATTCAGAATATTCTCATTTTCTAGAGAATCTTACACTTCTATATTATGCAACATGCTAATTAAAGCATTTTGTTAAGCGTAAGTAATGAAAAATATGTAGTGTTTGCTTTAAGTCGGCCCTAGGACTTGAATTAGCCCTGTGTAAGTCCTTTCAGACATCTATCTATAGATAGATGGGTGTATATATATAAAAGTACTTTTCCAAAACACTATTTGATGGTATTGTGTTTAAGGCATTAAGGTATTACGATCATGCATATTCCTCTTCCTTATTTAATGCACTGTGTTATTTCTGAAGCCGTGTTTCCCCATTTAGGAGTTATTTCACTTCCCAGAACACGATGGCTTGAGGAGCAACTACTAACATCCAGATCCAGCTCTGCTCTGGAGCAGCTGCTGCTGTCTGAGCACAGACTGCTCCTACACTGAATCCAGAGCTGCTGGAATTGCCTGTGGAAGTTGGACACCAGACCAAGGAGGGTTTGTGTGGACGGCACTGAGGATTTCTGCTGTGAGTACTGGGGCTATTGAACACTTACTTGTAACTGATAATGTTTTCCCAGGGTACTTGTAAATTGAGTTCTCTAATAATCTCCTTTAGCTCTATCTACTTCCAGGTTCCTAGTATTGAATACCACAGTGATTCTCTCCATGATGCTGATTGCAATTTGAATTGAAAAAAAAAATAAATAAAATGACCAAAAAGGCAAACTAACAAACTCCAAATTTAAATAGGTTTAAGATCTACAAATATGATGTAAAATTACTTAAATGAAGTGATCATCTATTTTTGAGATTCTCTGATCATTAAAAAGAAAACAGATGAAGATTAATGATGTAAAAATTAAAACCCCATACTGAGATTTAACCTCTGGTCATTTTTGTTGATTATAGGCCTATAAAGAAGGGCAGGACATTGATAAATAACATGTAACTGTAAAACCATAAAGCTGCAGCTAGCTAGAACATCTCTAAATAATTAGTGTTTGATTCATATGGGAAGAAAACAGTGCCAGGTCTATATCCACAGTACCTCAAGAGGGAAATCCTTTATGCTGACATCTACAAAAGATTGGCAGTAATGAGGATCCATGTAAATCAAACTGTCATCTACAAGGACAAAACAGAAGACAAGTAATTCAAAAAACACCTTATTATTACACTGCTTACAATCCAATTTCTATGCAGAACAGCTGGAAAAAAAGCCAGCAAGTAACTGCTTGCCAGGCTGATACTCATTGACTGAAGCATTGGTTTTTGCAGGACAGATTAACTTTTGCATAATCAAATATGCTTGTATAAGCAGAATTTTTATAAAGTGATGAAACTGTCATTTAATTTTTGGTGATAAAATTACTTTTACAAACACACAATTATATTCTGGAGTTTGCGTATGAAAAATGTATCGCGCTGCTTCATCCTGACAGGGAGAATATATTGCTTGTCATTTAGGCATCAACTAACACCACTTAAAGCAGGGAAGAGCAAATAGGTAAATAAGAACTGCCAGGCAGGAACAGCAAATGCTCCTCAAGTTTGGTGAAACAGATAAATTATGCCTTGTTTATGCAACAACGGAAATTAAATGTACATTTTAGAGAATCCAATTACTCTGTGGGGTAAATGACAAATGGCTGGACTTGGGGAGATGTGATGAATTAATAAGGTACTCATTTTGCTATTTTAATCATGCTATTTCCAACTGGTTTGATATTAACTTCCTAACTCAGAGAAAAAACTATTGAAGAGACATAACACATTAAAACACTAACCTTGGAATCCAGCAAAGTAATACGACTGCTTGGGTCTGCCACCAATAATTCCAACACAGTACTCCAGGCTCAAAATTCCCTACAAGAAGAAGATTAAATCTTTAGGACAGTGTTAAACAGAGTAAGTGTTAAACAGAGTAAGTATTAAACTGAAATATTTGCTCTTTACTTGTTTTAGGCAATTAATTTTTTTTTTTTTTTAAAGACTGACTCCATGACTTTCTGGGGCTTGACTAAAGTGAAAACACATACTAGATATTCCAGAGAAAGTCCTCCCTTTCCATGAGATGCCCACACATTGAGAGAATAGGCAGTATTATTTTTGGGGAGGAGATAAAACATAATGTTGTACAAATTGAGCACAACTTGCTTAGTCAAAATATACCCAAGTATTGAGATTTACAGCTTTCATAAACATTTACATTCTGGGGCCCTGGGGACTCCTCTTTTTGCATTCAAGTGGACAAGTCTGGCCTGAGTATCAACTTCTACATCAAATGCCAGTTGGAGCAAGACTAATTACAAGATCCAGCTCTAAAAACAGCCGCTCAAAATCCAGGGAGGAGAGACAAACACACAAAAGACAGGCCCCATAAATCTCTCCGGATGTTGCCTGTGAGGGCAGAGGAACCAGAACCATCTGCAGTAGCACCTCTGGGAAAGGGACAATACAAATACACCTAATTTAAAGGGGTGAAATACAGGAATTGTTTTAGTCTGGAGATGAAAAGAAAGGAATAGACTCCTCCACCCATGGCAAAACCAGGAGCCACTAAGGACCAAAAGGGCTGGGGTCTCAACCATGGGCTACAGTATTTCTGCTCATCCAGGCTGAGAAGGGTTGGGATCAACTGAGCAGACTTATTACTTAATAAAATGCTGATTTTATGCATATACTTGCTAGTGCTGGGGAGAAGGATTTACCTGTAGACAATAGTTTTGCCAAGCTGAGAACATTTCTACACTTTAACTGACCAAAATTCCTCTATCCCCACAAGCTCTGGATGCAGGCACGGGCAACAGAATCCAAGGAAAACACCCCTGGTCGTTTTTCTATCACAAAGAATGGATGAAGGGACAGGATAGCGGACTTTCCTCCCTCTCCCTTCAAATAATCCTACTCTTCTCACTTTCATGAGGTTCATCAGAATTGTTGTGACTCTTCAGTCTTGGCTTAGCACAGTTCTCCATCAGTTATCTCACATTCTCCATCAGTTATCCTACTAACTCCAGCAGGAGCTGCGTGTTGCCAACACTGAGCACTTAGGAAAGCTGAGCCCAACTGTCCCCATGCCAGTGAAGCCCACAACTATTAAATACTCTGAAAACTGGACAGCCTTTAGATGTCCATAAATCACAGTGGGTTGGTTTCTTGTGGCACCGGCAAGTGTTGGGTCCAAAAACTTGGATGATGGCCCAAACTGGGAACATAATCCAGAAGACTGTCAGCTGAGGCACAGGAGATCTTCATTAACTGGCAGACATACCTCGATCCTCTCCTCTAAGAGATCAACCATTCAAAGTAAAACCATCACATTATCATTGTCTAAGTGGGGAACATTTCTCTCAACAAAAAGATTGTTATTTTTATATTATGAACACCAAGGCTTCTCAAGATGAAATTTGCCCTGCTTAGACAATGATAAAGTCACTTAAAAACCTCATCTGAGATGCTACAGAGTCAAATTCGGGACGGTTTATATGGGTTAAAAGAGTGATGCTTATTTAAAATACAAATGAGAAGCTTTCTTAGAAAATTTATTTAAAATACGAATGAGAAGGTTTCCTTAGAAAATGCTCCTTGAGGGCTGAGAATCACAGAACATTCAGGCAGATCAGAGGCAAAGGCTCGAACAGCCAAGGAGACACATCCTTTGCCAGTGGAACAGAGAGGAGCAAAGCTAGCCAGAGTAATGGATAACTGCTTCATCTATGGGAAGCTTCTTGTAAAAGTGAATTATAAAAAATTTATCAATTTTCATCCATAAATATAAAATCCTTTGTAGAAATTACCTCTCGTGCTACATTCTAAAAATCTGCATTTTTAACTTAAATTCAGACTCCAAGAAATTCAGTCACTTCTTGTGACCAGTCAAGGCAGAGACTGGAGTGACTAATTCATGCAATTGAAAGCCCTCTTATCACAGCCTCCATCAGCTTGCAAAGGGCAGGAAAAGGTCTGGAAAGTGACAGCAGGAATCACACAGTGAACCAGCTGTACTGGCTAAAACTAAAACTTTTCCAAAACCAACTGCCTGAAAATACAAGGAAAATAATCAGAAAAGAATAACAATTTAAGTTCATCACTTAAAAGGCTCCACTCGTCTGTCTTCCCATGCCAGTAAAAACCAAATGTTTTCCTGAAATTTTACAGTGAAGAGACAGTCACAAAAAATAATGTTACAGACTCAGCTTTTGTTCTTGCTACCACATTGTGGCAGTTTAAAAACGAAAACAAGAATTTAAAGATAGATAAAAAGCAGCACAGAAAATGAAATAAAAGCAGCAGGGCTAAGAGAACAAGATCTTCCCTAAGAGAAACAAGAGGCAGGACTGCAGCACATCCTCAGGCGTCAGCAGAACCCCTGTTGGAAAAAGAAAGGACAGCCCAGACCTTCTGCTTTCTCCTTGAGTTTTACTTGTTTCCAGTTCATTTTTATTTGTGGTAACTGTTTGCTGCTCCTGGATTGCTGCCCTCAAACATTCATTGAGATAGTGAGAAAATATTTGAACAGTGACTAGAGATATCAAGTAACTCCATCCCCTCTCTTCAGGGGAAGAAAAAGACATAAGAAAACGTGAAGAACAGACAAGTAACAACTAAACCATTTGATATTTAAGAAGCAGACTAAGGGCTTGAGTATATTTATATTTTAAAACACTGCCTGATCCTTAGTTACATATGCTATTAGAGTCATGCTATATTAAATTACCATTTGTAATTTGAGCCACTGCATTAATGTCTTTCCAGGCAGCGCTGCAGGAGCAGGACAGTTATCACTGCTTTACCAAGGGACATCATGTGCTCTGCAATTATGTCTGATCTTGTAATAGGGAAATTTAAAATCTGTAAAGTCAAACTTTACAACCTTCAACTGTAAAATCCCCACCACACGTTTAATGGGGAGAATTACCATCGTGGAGCTGCTTTTCATATCCCCTTGTGCTACTCTTTGAAAAATGATTGAACTCTCATTTCATACCTTTACAAACTCCAAGTAGTCCGTGTTTGTTCTCTCTCCACCGAGTCTCACAGGAACTAATATAATTACAGCTTTTGTGCCTGCTTTTCCAGAATCCATGAAAGAACATTGTCTGTCAATGACATCGGAGCTGTAGACTGAAAGGAGACACATGAAAATACTCAAATTTCAAATACAACCTCCAGTTTTAGAGACATACCTAGAACAAGGCATCACAAAGTCTGACAAAATAAAACTGCAGCCCTTCCAAATCTTCCTGTGCTCCTGAAACACAACCCTGGCTGAGTCTGATCAAAACGAGTGTTATATCTCCTCATTTTCAGCAGTATTTTGTAGAATGGTCATTGCTGCTGCTAAGTTACATTGCCAAGGAAATGCAGAAGGGTAGGTTAGGAGGAAGCCAATAAATACTTATTCACTGCATATAAACCTCTAAAAGGAATAATTAAAACTTGAAAGCCTACAACTAACAGAAACATCTGCATGTTAAAGAAAAAAAGGCAATAACTGATTTTAATCAATACTCAAGTTCACTGCCTAAAGTTAACACAACACAGTCATTGAAAATGAGGGTAAAAACTTAATGTCGTGTTATTGCTTATTCTCCAAAAACTGAGAGAGATGGAAAAATCATCCCAGGACAAAGAAGGGAAAAATTAATAGAATTTTAAGTTTCACTGTCTTTGTAAGTCAGGTGAGACTGGTTTGATTGAACAGTGTATGCTTAAACATACATTCCCCAGGGATGTGGGTCCTGTCTGCCCTGTCCCGGGCTCAGTTCTGACATAACTAAACTTGTGGCAGCTGAACTTGGGTCCTGAAGGAACACACTGTGCTTGGATTTGAGACTGTAAGATACCAAACAAGGAAGATACAAAGAGAATCTCCATATATCAAGAACCCCTTTGTCTACATAATCTCAATTTTGTGGACCCATTTTATAATTTTAATTTTCCTTCAGAGTTCTATTGTTAAGTACTTACTGAAAGGCACAAAAAGCATCTAAAATGTTTGCAAAAATCCACAAAATCACAACATTTACCTGTACAGTCCTGAGCAACATAGACTGTTACTCCTTGCAGCTCAGGGTCTTTTGCTTCTTCAACAGCTTTTCTAAGTAGAAACACAAACTATTTAATTAATCTCTCATTTAAAAAAATAAACAGCAAATAAACATAATATCTTTTTTTTAGAAAGAGGTTGGGTTTAATTGTTTGGTAAAGGGTTTTTTGGTTTGTTTTTTTTGTAGGGGGGTGTTGTTTTGTTTAATTCAAGATACCTTCCCTTCCTGATAAATACAGGTAGAGGGTGGGGTTTTCTATTTGTTTTTAAACACTGGATACCAAGTTCCAGTGTATATGGCAACATGATTTACCCAAGCAAAGATGACAATGAAACAATGAAAACCACAAAAAAAGGCCCCAAACCCCACATTAACTTAGAATGGAATTCCTATTCACTACCTTATTTCTTTCTGCTTATAGCAACTTTTTGTCATGTATATTGATGATAAAGGCTAAGCTTGTTGACAAAAATACTATTTTCATCTCTTTATTTGACCTCACTTCATGTAACCAGCCACAAATTAGCACCTGGTGTCTATGGAAATAAAGACTAGACACAAAAAGCTGTAGGGTTTCATCAAAACTTTGAAAAATAGAATTACAATATTAGGCTCTCCTCAGGAGAATAAGTGTAATGGGCCTAAAAGCTAAAAGAAAATATATGTTGACAGTCAGAACCATGGCCATCAATCAAGGACAACATTTGTAAAGAAATGAAACTTCAAAATACAAGATGAGCCTTTGACTTCAACATACACTTGCATTAAATGGTCACTATCCCTTTATTTCACACTATATTTTGAGGAATCTTTTAATACAGTCGTTCCCAAGTTATGAGGGAGCTGTACATTGATAGTGCTGCTGTAAGAGAGAAAGATCCAGGAAAGGAAACCTTTGCAGGGCTGGAAAACCACTGGGGTTGTGGTGAGTGTAATTCTGCACCAAATCCCTCTCTGCTCCCATTAGGGAAATAGAGAATTTCATAGGTAATTTATTAAAGCAAGCAAAAAGAATTCTGACAGCTCCCATCACCAGAAAAAAGCAGAATAAAACACATTAATAGTGTTAAACTCCTACACCCCTGTATGAATCTGCAGGCATGACACATATACACCTCATTATTTCAGTTCAGCTGCACTTCCGATTAACATACTTGTACACTAAATATTATATTTTTCTATTTATATATATATAAGTATGTACATATAAATGTATGAACTTTGGCTTCTGCTCCTTAAATGACTTAGTAGTGGTTCAGTTTATGGGTAAACTGGAACCCACTAAGAAAATAAGCATATAAGACTATAAAAAAACCCCCAAAATATTCAAAGAAATGGCATATCAAGGCACACAGTATAGAGAAATTTGACTTTCGACTTTTTTTTTATCCACGCTGAATGTCACAGACCCTTTACTTTTACTGGGATATAATTATAATATTAATAGTCCCATACATTTACAGTTTCACAAGAATTTGATGTGTGCAAAGAAATGCTGAAAACATCAATTTTAGCTCTGACATTTCATTACACTATCAGTACATTACAGCCCCCAGGTTACAGTATATAAAAAAAAGACCCTCTAATGTTATGCATGTTCCAAGGTTGAAAGAGTGGTTAGTTTTTAGAACATTTCATTAAATGCAGCTCTGCTGAAAAGGTTTGTGAGAGATACTTGGGATTGTACAGGAAAACAGGAATGTTGCCTTTTTCCTGAAATAAGATTGATAAAAGCTCAGCAGTAGGTGCAGGGACTGAACGCTATTTCCCCACCTGCCTCTGGAAAATCTCCGGAATTGTTCCTAATATGGGCATTTTACAAAGCCAATAATGAGCAGTTTGATGCTCAGCTAGGCTGAAGTAATCTCAGGACAGCCTGAAATGCTTCTCTGTGGCATAACAAAGAAAAGTAACAAAGAATAAAGGTATTTTTTTACCTTAAAATGTGAGCGACGACGGCCGGGCCGTACCAATCCCCCGCCATTTTCCCGGACTTCTTCCCATGTTCTATCAACTGGTGCAGGCCAAAAGCTGCCAGTGGGGAGTCACCAAACCAAGAGATTATTTTTCTGTGATAAGCTTCGTTTCTCCTCTCGTTGACATCCCAGTTCCTCCTCGTGCCCCGCTGGGGCTGTGCCTGCGGCTGGGGCAGGATCTTGGGGTCCCTCTCGGCCGTGAGCGACGCCTCGAAGGACGCCGTGAGCTTCCGCACCGTGTGGGACGTCCAGGACTCCGAGTCCGAGTCCATGTCCAGCGCCTCCGGCCACACCCAGGCTGCAGCAAGGAAAGCAAGGTTAATCAGGGCTTAATATTAACTTTCTGCTATATTAAGCAAAGCACTTCCCTTTGTTCTCCACGCTCTTTAAAGCACTACTATGTATTTTACACTCTGAGCTGCAAATGTTGCTATTGAAATGTAAACAAAGAATTCCAGCAGAGTAGTTTCAGTAATTCTGGTTTCCTTTTATTTTCTGCTGAATGACAGGTGAAATATAATAACCCAGTTGTTGTTAGGAGTTTTTGTTATCTGATACTCCACCATGCCAGTCAGCTGAATAAACAAGAGATACTTGGTTACAAGGCACAGGTCAGAACTCTCTTACATATTAAAAATATGAACATTAGCTATTCAGTACTATTCAAAAAGAGAATCACAGAATCAACCAGGTTGGAGAAGAGCTCTGAGATCATTCAGTCCAACCTTTGACCTGACATCACCTTGTCTACTAGACCATGGCACCGAGTGCCACATCCATTCATTTCTTAAACACCTCCAGGGACAGTGACTCCACCACCTCCCCAGGCAGCCCCTTCCAACCTTTTATCCACGTCAAAAAAGAAGTTTCAAAAGCTGGTTTTAATTCTTCTGGTTTGTCAGTTATTAAAAAAAGAAAACAAGCAAACCTGAGAAATCATTGATGTAAAAACAAACACTTCTTCCTGGCAAAATGTCCAAGCAGATCAGAAGGAAAATAGGCAGGATTTCTTCGTTCACTAAATTTGTGATTTTAGATTACAAGACAAACTTGTTTAAATGCTATTCAGCACAGTATCTAGAGCCTGCATTTTTAGCTGAAGGTTTCTCTAAGGATGCATCCAACACAGCATTCCTCCCATAGCAGAATGGGGTTCAGGAGACCTAGAGAACAGTCAGATGCCTGGAATTCTCTCTCACAAGTTCAAACAACTACTTGTAACACATACCCAGGCACGTGTAGCTCAGTGTAACATCCTCACAGGATGTTCCTGCACTGTCAACTTCATCTTTCAGTCACTGCCTTAAGCACAGGCATTTCAAAGCAAAACCTACCAGTGCCTTAATATTTAAAAGAAAACCTCCTTTACAACATCATTCGGCAATATCTGGAACATTCCACACGGCAGTGGAAGTGTAAGTATCTCGGCTAGAAACTGCAGAAAAGTTTTGTTTTGTAAGAGAAACAGCACCATTAAACCAGAATGAAAATATCTCTGGGAAAAGAGCAAACAGCCATGAAAAACTTCGTGTAAACGCTTAAATATGTTTCCAGAGCTGCCCAGACCTCATAAAAAGCTTTTCAAAAGATAATTCACCAGCTGTCAGAAGACCAGGTGAGGAGCAAAGTAGTCCAGAAAGACCATCCATACTCCGTTTTCCTGTGCACTGGATTGCCACAGAATCACTTGCACTCTGGAATCACCCCATCACTTTCCAAATTAGGATGCATGGGGGACAGTGCAAGGAATTCTTTGGAACCATGGATTTTAAAGATAGAAACCTGGGGCTATTTTGTTTGGGGTTACTTCAGAACGAGCCATTACACACCCCTGCTCACAGGGAGTCTTCTGACCAGGTTTTGAATTTTTTCAAAGAGCATGTATAACAAAAGTGATATTTAAGGGATTTGTGTTCTCAGCAGAAGTATTTACATACATTTTGCTATCTGCAGTCAGTTGCAAGGGATAATAAATGTTTTATGACTTAAATATCTCCAGCCAAAGGAACATTCAAGAAGCCAACCCAACAGTTGTGCCCCGACACTGCTGAGAATGGGGACTTTGTGGTGCAGCTGGGTTGGGATCATGTTCACAGCTTACATCATATTTGCACAGTAAGTGCAAAGTATTATCAAAACAGGCTTTCAGAACCATCTTCTGCTCAAGTATTCCCGGGATCCCACAAAGGGCTGAGCAAACAATACACTGTGTTCTCTCACACACACGCGGGTGGTTCAGGCCCCGCATCTTGGATCGTTCTGACAACAGTCAGTGGGGACGGAGGACATGGCTGAGTGTTTGAAAGGGGCAATGTGGGAGATTATGAAAGGAATTGGGAAGAGGATGGAAAGAAACTATGAGAACCTAAAATATCTCTCTGCAGGACATGGCTCAGCCTGGAAGAACAGGGACGACATGCAGACTCGGCCTGTGACAGCAGAAAGTGTCCCATGACTCCTGAAGCTGCTTCATCTGGCTGGGACTGAGGGAGTGTTTTGGATAGACAATGGCAAGGAAAAATGGGAAGTTCTTCTCTAAGTACACGGGGGGGAAGGGAGGAAATGACATAGTGACAATTTCCACACAGAGAATGATGTATTGAAGTTAGATTAGAATCCTTCCAGGAACTCAATATATTAATACTAGGAGAAATTCAATAACGTACAGTTTTAAAACTGATAGAAGATGATAAAAGAAACTGTTCACTTTTGCCATAGCCCACAGCTATGGTATCTGCAACTCATTCCCACATCTTCAGTTCAAGAAATGACTGAGTTTCAAGGGAACTGGACATGTACACGGATAAGGAGAACACCCAGGCAGAGGATCACAAAGTTTTTGCGATATTTTACTTCACAGCTGAACACTGGAAATACCACAGAAGCTTCCTTTGGTTCTCCCTTTTTCAGAATAGAAGGGTAGGACAAGCTCCATCACTGATGCAATGGGACAATTCCAACAGCAATGAGGATTCCAGAAGCAAAACCAGCTTGTGTTTCAGGTCTGGGATACACCAAGGCCAAGGTGCTCTCACAGAACACCCGTGCTGATCCCACACACAGATCTTCCCCCATAACTCACCTCTCCCAAGAAAATGAAGCATAAGGCCCTGAGCCAGCAGCATCTGCCCAGTTCTCAGTGTGCAGCCCCAGCCACAGTCTGTGGTTAATGCAGACCCCTTTATCTGAGGGAATTCCTCTCTGTATGTCAGCCAGATTCTGGAAATAAAATCTTTTCGGAACTCCTCAACATTTCCTGAAATCTCTGTGTTGATTTTATCAAAATTGGCCCCATCTGTAGAGAGCTCACCAGATTCTGGAAGGCAAAGCACAGTTTAAGTTATAACTTGGTAGGGCACTTCTATTAAAAAGCAAGTAACAGATATACAATATTCAATTAGAAAACAGGGCAAATTTACAAAAAGTGACAATCACTTCAAATATAAGAAAGGAAAATTGGAAAGCAAATGTAACAGAAATGGGCCAGATGAAAAAAAAAAAAGGAAAAATAAAAGAGCAATGTAGACATCACCATGCCAGTGAAATCACTGACCTGTAAGTAACTGCTTAATTCACCCAACTGTAAATGGCCAAATAGAGAGAGAGAGACTCAGAAAACCGTACACTGGAAAATGATAATGAAGGTGTTGGTGTAGTGACTGCTGGTACAGGTACTGTCCTCGTTTCAACCAAGAAGTTTTTAGAAAAAAAATCTCAGATTGATGGTAAATGAAGTAAAGTGCAAATTACAACACTAATATTCACAGAAAGAACAAGGCTTCAGTGCAAAATCTGAATAAATCAGGATGGGTAGCATTAGTGGTGGACATTTCAATGAGTATTTTCTAAGCTTTTCATATTTACATTTTGAATTCGATCGTTGCTAATGACAGTCTTTCTAGAAAATTAAAAAATCATCCACAGACCTCCTGTTGAGTAAGACTAGAATAAGGGAAGTGCTCTGTACTCACCCTCAGTTTTGAAGTGGTAACATTTTCCCAGCAGAAAGACTGGAGAGTTTCTACTGAAGTAAGTTTTTGTTTTCAACACCCAACCTAAAACAGATGCGAAACAAATACAAATTTGTGACTGAAGTATTCCAAAAAACAATTGCTGACAGCATCTAGTTAAGCCAAAGGTAACCTCTGAAAGAGGAATAAAACAAAAAAGTATTGAAATGGGGTTTTGGTCTCACAAAAAATTACATATAGGGTGCAGTGGCTACTGTTCCTCTTCAACCACGTGGTAGCCTTAAAGAAGGTAGAAAACAAAGTATCTTTTCATCTTGCCAGACATCTCTAAGGCTCAGTTATGAGAATTAACAAAGTTTATCAGAAACCTGATGGTAAATCTGAGCAACCTCAGTTCTAAAGGGAAAGCAAAATAATCAAGGACAGATTAGTAAAGGGCACACTTGAAAATCTGGTTCTTCATAAATAAATTATTGATGTTCAGCTGTGGAAAAGGACATTACTCAAGGGTGTGAAGTAGATTCTTCAGTGGAGTTTGTATCTCTCACACTGTCCTATGTTTTCCAGAAAAGTACATTTAAAAATAAACTTTATGCAGATGATTCCATATTATCCCTGTTTAAAAGTCTATGCAAATCAAGCATCATTTACATAATATATTTACTGTTTTCAAAGTAAGTAATTTAAAAAGAAATTATGCAAATCTATTTGAAAAATGAAAAGCTAAAGAAGTTTTTTAGTCGGGCTGTTTACAGTATCAAAGAAAAAACTGTTTCAAAGGCCATACTGTATTTTTATTATTAATTAGTTATGTTTCTGAATCATGATCCCATTCATGTCAACAAGAAACATTCCATTCCTTTCAATGGAGACAGGATCTTACCAGACACTGCTCCACTTACTGTATTTCATGTTGTGCCATGCAGACATAAACTTTGATTTTATCTTTTCTACTTCATCTGTCCCTGTGGCCTCCATATTCAAATCCTAGAGAAAAAGCCATCGCTGTCTTGTAAGGCTTTCAGTTCTGCTGCTGGAAAAACACAAAGATAAACACATCCATGGGCACAGCATCCCCCACTCAGGTACTTAAGCACAACATGGCCAGAAACAGCAATAAACTCTCAGAATCCTCCACTACCAGACACTGAGAAGCAATCCCACATTCCATGAATAAGTAATAAAATAATTTAATTCCAAAAACACACCAATAAAAGCGCTACACAAAGCTAAATAAAATATAATGTTCTCCAACAGCTCTCCCTTGCACAGCAAACTGATGTAGAGCACATAACCTGTGCTGGCACACAAGCACACCCATTTTAATCAGCAGTGAGATGAAGATGCATCTCACTAAATAGAATAGATGCTGTTCTTTTCTGCTGAATACAATACAACAAACACTTTTTGTCTTTCAAATGGGGCAGGTGGACTATGGAGGGAGTTCTGTCTCATTTTACCAGATTTCTTAGAAACAGGGATAAAAGTAGTATATGTTCTGCCTATATTATTACCCACTTAGGTTGCTTTTAAGGTGAAATCTGCCCTTTCTGTAACAAGAAATTTGCTATTAATTAACAGCTTCCTTCACCATGTGTATTCTGTCAGTGGTTTACTTTAAATTACTTGATACAGAAAGTTTTCTGGATGATATCTGGCAGCCCAAATCCTTGCACAGACATCTGAAAAATTAAGAGCTCTGGCCTCAACAGGAAGTCCTGATAACAGCAGAGGATGATGCGAGCAAATGTGAATTATCTCGTCTAATTAATAAACTTGGGCCAGGAGACAACCTCCTTCCTTTAAAAGGAGAATCTAGAACTGTATTTACCTTTCTATGTGTTATTCCCCACTGAACTGGGATCAAAATCAGGACACAGATAAACTCTGTCGCTTCTCTCCACCGGGAGCCCAGTTTAAGTAAAACCTAATCATTGGCAGTGTAATTAAAGAGAGGGTGAAGATGTCAGAGTGGCAATATCGTCAGAGCCTGAAGGTGCTACACAGATCCACTGTTTCACTCTGCTGCCCAAGCCCTCTCTAGCATGTTTTCCCATTATTCCAATCATTATTTCACAAAAATCTGCTTTTTGACAGAAAAAGAAGCAATGCCACCTCACAAACGTGGGGTAAGTCTACATTTTTTTTTGTCAATGAAAATAAGAAATGGCTTACAACCCTGTTATGACTGGTCTTGAGTCAAGCTGGGATTGTGTAGGAGAGGGACGAAAAAGACAATTTTGAACTGGGTTTTAACTTCTTGCCTTTTTTCCCCTCTTTTTTCTTTAGGAAGAAAAGCAAAGACTGTCTATATCATCAGCTCTAGATGGCAAAACCAGTAAGATGAACTTCTCCAGGATGTGTGTTTGGTCCTGTCTGTCCCCACATGATCCATCAACAACAGTCATTTATGTAGAGGCCACTGATTGTCTTAAAAGCCAATTCCTATAAAAGCCTCCTCTGGCTAAAATTAGAAATGAAACAAACTCTACAGTTCCGAAAGCGCCTGAAGGCAAAATTATTTAAATGAGAAAGCTGCTCATTTTCCTCCAAAAGACAATGGTCAATGCAGCACATTTATCTTCCCTCCAGTTACATTTCTTCCCTGGCAGTATACTAAAGATGCAAAAAGGGCCCAAGAAGAATGGTAACACAAACCAGACACACTTATTCCACTGGGAAAACAAAGGCTCTTCCCATCAACAGAAGGCGGCATCAGTAGGAGTTCCACCGAAATTAATGGAATAGCATCAGGAGATGGTCCCAGTGAATAGAGATCCAAGCCCAAGGGGCACAAAATCATTAAATTATTAAATCGAAAGCCAATGCTTTCATACTGATAACTCTTGTAAGAAGTTATCTGAATACACATTCTCAGGACGATGTTCCCTCATGGAGCAGCAGGACATGCCTGTAATGGAACTCCTGACCCCTCCGAGCCTCCCCTGCCCACCCTCCGAGGGGGACGGTTTGTCAACAGTGATGGAGAAACACCCCAAAACTCCCCGATAACAGGATTTGTTTTCATTAACAGTAGAAAAGCAACGCAACCTGCCCATGCAACCGCAATGGGAGATGAAATTAAATGAATGAAGCCTAAACGTGATAATTATGAAACGAATTATCTCTATTAATTAGAAATTAAAGCCCTTTTGCTTTGGATTTCTACCTGGGAAGAACCTGAACCAGTGGCAGCGACAGTCGGCGAAACCCACACGGAAGAACGACGGCGAGGAATTCCCGGAGGTCATTTTTAAGGAGCTGCAAACATACATGAAGACAGTTAAAAACGATACTTTGAAGCTGTCGGGTGAAAAAAACAAAACAAAACAAACCCAGATTATTTTTTTCCCCCTTAAATCCTGCAGCAGAGACGGAACGCTTTACCCACGGAGGATTCACAGCCAAGCAGGAGCCCCTACCCACCCCGACCCCACAGGACACATGCGAGCCCGAGCCGGCACCGCGGAGGGTCCGTCCCGCAGCCCCCCGCCCTTCGCTCACCCCTCACGGAGCCGCCCCCGCCATCCCGGGGCCGCCCGGGGAGCCAGCGGCCTCCCGGCGCTGCGCCTGCCGCAGCGGAGCGGCGCGGGAACTACAACTCCCGGCGGGCACCGCGGCGGGGGCGCGGCGAGACGGGCCGCGCGGAGCGCGCGGGGCACGCTGGGAGTTGTAGTCCAACGGGAGTGCGGCTGGGAGGCGAGAGGGAGGAAGAGGAGGGAATGAGGGAGGAAGAGGAGGGAGGAAAAGGAGGGAGGGAAGAACAGGATGGAGGGGGGCGGTGCAGTGGAGTGGAGTGGAGTGGAGTGGAGTGGAGTGAGGGGATCGGGGGGGGCGGGCTGTGGCTGGAGGCGAAACCTCAGGAAGGCGAGCGAGAGCGGGAAGCCCGGCCCGTCACGGGATCGGCAGCTGCCCTCTAACACCATTTCTCTCTTTGGGGTTTTTTGGGAGGATTTTTTTTGTTTTGTTGGGGGTTTTAGGTTGGGTTTTGGTGGTTTTTTTGTGGTTTTGTTTGGGGGTTTTATGTGGGTTTTTTTGTTGTTGTTTTGGTTTTGGGGGTTTTTTAATGGGTTTTTGTTTTGATTATTCACTGTATTTATTGATTTTTTTTTTTTATTTCGGTATCTTTTTACTCTATTAGAGTCAAAAAGAGACTCTATTAGAGTCTAAAAGAGATCTTCCCAGATCTCCACACTCCGGAGGACTTCAGTCTCCAGCCCAGCCCGTGCCAAGATTGTGCTCCGATTCAATTCACCACTTTATTTCTTCTCTGAAACACATGGGAGCCACTGCATCTCCTCTCACTCCCCTGAGGGATTTGGGGGGGGGGGGGGGGTTAGCGTTTTTTAAAGTAGGTTCTTCATTAATCTGTTTGTCTTAAGCTGCTTAAAAATACTCATTGGGTGTATCAGGAGCCAAGGGCTTAAAAAAAAAAGTGCAGGATTTGTGAAGGATTGACTTGAATTTCTCGACTGTCTGGAACTGGCATTACAGCTCAACATCCTATAAAAGGATGATGTTCCTGCTTTCTTTGTGTACTCACCAGCCCAATTTTATGTTCATGAAGCAAAGTCAGGTGTTTTTTTCCATTTTGTGATTTTACTGCCTTCTGCTGGTCAGAAATGACCAGACTGAGTTTAATATTTTATAATCAGCACATGATCTAAAATTTAGCTTCAGTGCAAATACCAACATTAGATGTTTTGTGTATTTCCCAGTGGGTTTTTTCGGCAATCTCATGGATATATTTCACATAGTAGGGTCAGTCAGTGAAGACAATCGTAGGTATTAATATGCAAATCAGACAACATCATGTTCCAAAGGTTCTGCCCATTGGCTTGAAGTGGGGATGTAGCAGATCACCTTTCTAATCCTTCCCTGCCTTTCAGCTTACTGCTTGCCCTTTGCTCCAAGCAAAGATAAAGATTTAAAAATAAAACCCAAGTTGCTGTTTGTTGTAAACAAATTGTGGTCCCATGATAGCGGGTGATCTATCAGCACAGAAGGAAACGGGCCTCCTGCAACCAGAATTTCATGATCTTTTTCAGGAATAATAGTTGTTTAAAGTTTTATCTTTGCTTTTATTCTCGAAGACAAAGATGAATGTGCTTGTCTCTCTGTGTATGGGCTTGAATGTGGAGAGCTGAGTAGATAACGTGGCTTGGATCTGGCTAAATGTTGAACAAAGAATTACCCAGTTCATCAAAGGAAGTGGCTGTTCCCTTGCCTGAAATCAGTTGCCTGCACCTTCCTGCTCTGAAATGGAATAACTATGCCCTGATGCCCTGAGTTGACACAACATGCCATCTGGATATACACTGGAAATCCCTCGGGCAGGCAGGTTATGAAAAGGAAGATATTTATTTTCTGCTTTTTTTTCATGCTAAACAAAACTTTGGTTGCCAAATAATCACTCAGATAATACAAAGAATTGTGTGTAAAGAGAGAGTTTCCTTCACATCCACTAATTCCTATTTCTGTGGGAAAGATTTGCAAGGGGAATGGGACAGAACTTCTTCGTTCAACAAACTTCTAACAAATGTCACAGAGTTCACACTTTCAACATTTTAATGGCACGAAGGCCATGCCAACCATCCTTGAGCTCCAGCTGTGCTAAATGGATGTAGGATAGTAAGGAAATATTTAAAATCCATGTTCATGGGAAATACAATTTATTTTTGCTTTTTTTAATAGGTAGACGCCAAATGGCAATGGCAAGACTTAAAATTAGAGGAGATACGCTCTGATTTATGGAGATACACAACATTATCCACCAAATACTGCAGAGTGGTAAGAGAACACTGGGCAGTGGGGAATGAAGCTCCTACTCCTGTATCTCCCACTGTCCTACTTGATCTGGGAATTCATCTGAGCACCATCAATAATCTGTGATATATTTAGAAAACCTCATTAAACATTTGACCAAATGTGCTTTCTCAAACACCCGTTTGGCTGCTGTCTGAGCAGAGCAGACCCTGGGTCAGAGAGCTTGAGAGAAGGGAATTTTTCCTCATTTATTTTTAGTTTCATTTCCTAGGGAAGTAAGCCATCTGTGATCTGTTTCCCTCTGGAAAGTTTTGAAGCTGCTCTGAAGTTTAAGTTTTCAGAGCCTCAGAGATACTCAATACCTCCAGTTTTTGTGGAAGTAAAAAGAGACCCTGGAACAGGATAAGAGAAAAACCATGGGAATCCAGGCTGTGTGAACTTGTGCCCCATCCTTTCAAGCAGCAGTGAGAGTGGAAGGGGCAGTGTGAGCCTGCATTGCTGCTCAGGTGGTTGTCTACTCAAAGTACCCAGCACACTTCTGCTTGTACCACTTAATCCATCCACAACCAGATTTCTTTATCCCAGGATTAGGTAGGGAAGAGGAGGCTTCACCAGGATACTTGTAAGAGTCTGTGCCCAGGCTGCCCTTAATGTAAGATCTTGGTTGTATTTCCTCTTGGAAGAGGAAATAAAGAGCTCATTAGTGGCATTTACAGAGTGTTAAACTGGGAGAGATCAAAAGCTGTGCTGGAGTAGAAACATAAACTGCCTGAAAATGATAAACATGAGCAGAAATAGATGGAAGCTCAGTTGGGAAGACTGTGAGTCCTCCTCTGAGGAGATTGAACTTCATGCACCCATCTACTAAAATGAAGAACTCTGAAGGTAAATAATTTCAGAAGACAAAGAATAAAGGCAAAAGGGAAGCTGACACCAAATACCACCAGGCTGTAGAAAGGCTGTAGAAAGGTTAGGACAGTGCTGTGGATCTGTGAAGGAAATAATATAAATGTGAGGGATGTAGCAAAGGCTGCAGGCATTTGGAGAGTCCTCACTCCTCCTTTCCTCTCCTGGTTTCTCATTCATCCAACAGAATTTGGGCACTGGGCAGACAAGGCTACTCTTTTTCTGAGAACAGCAACATCCTCTCTCTTGCCATACATGTCTAGAGAAGATCCCTCTGCTTGTGCAGTTCACATTACACATGGAGTTCCTTGTCCTTAAACACATTATTTGGCAAAAGAAGCAGAGATTTGGCCCTTCGCGAGTGTGACTTGTTCCCCATAGCTGCCAGGAGGTGGCTCTCTGCATTTGCAGTCCCTGTTTACTGTTTTGTTTATGGAATTAAGTTGGACACGTTTTCCGTGGAAAATGTTTTCAGTGTGTTTGCCTTGAGGAAGTTTACGTAAGGAGAACGAGGAAGCCATGGGCTGAGTAAATGGTTTGCTAAAAAACAAGGCACAGAGCGGTTCACTTTTGTCAGAATGTTTTATGGCTACAATCCAAAGGGATTTTTCTTGTGCAGGACCTAATCTTTTCATTGTAAGATTACGTATATCAGGCTCAAGGAGTTACATCTCTGTTTGTGGGATGCATTTACCAGATTTGATTATAGCTGAGTAAAAGTCATTCTCAATAAAAAAAAGCATTTTAGTCACATGTTTTAAAGGATGCACATGGTTCATGGACAGGTACCCTGGAGAATTGGTCAAAATGCTTCTTCATTCCCACCTCTTCAGTGTAAGAGCCGTTGTTCTACAGCTCCAGGTGGAAGATCCCTGTGTCCACGCCATGAACTTCAGGTAGGTGCTCAGCCCAAATTCAGCTCACAGTTGTAGACTCAGTGGTTCATTCCTCAGCTTTTTGTTACATGGTTTATCAGAGAAGACTAAAAGGTGACTTTCAACGTGACAGTCCATGTCTTGGTAAGTTGCTGGGCTTTTCCCCCAGCCCCCAAATCAGCAAGCTGACTGAAAGGGAAGTGTAACAACTGCAGTGCAGACCATCACCTTTCACAGTGTTCCTCAACTCCCAAGGTTTTTTTGTTTTCTTTGCTGTGGTGCAGTGCTAATGCATCAATTCAAGTGAGGATCACTCCCAGCTTCTAAGATACCGTTTCCTTGGAGCAGCAAATCCTTGTTAATGATGGCTGCGTAGATGGACTAACTCCATTTTGGAAGCAGTGATGTCTCTCAAAGGCTGATGCACCGTTGGCATCCAGTGTAAAACAAATCAGATTCCTTCTTTGCTTCCTAAAACATGGTAAAGGATTACAGTGTGTTAATGGAGAGTAACTATTCGGTATCCTCATAATGCTGATAAAGTTCCAGGGTTTAAATTGGTTGCTAGAAATATGTAGTCTCTGTCCAAACATTAATTTAAATTAACTTGGGCTGTCTGGAGGTGTTAATTGCAGTGTACGCAGTCCCTCCACTGAGAGAGGTCTTTCTTTGTCTTCACCCTCATTCTGAGATACCAGACACCCTTGAGGACAATACAGAAGCACAAACAACGTCATGAAAAATAAGCAGAGCAATACTCCAAATACCTCATCTATTGCATACAATTTCACCCCAGTAAAAGAAAATAGTTCCATCTTCCGCAGGAAAAACTTGCACACAACAGTTGTTTCTGAATCAGAGGGAGCTGTTAGTTCCTAAAGAGATGCCTGGAGAAATTTTTTTGGCAGACTGAAATTCCATGTAACCATGTAACGGGTCTCTGTGCTCAGTTGGTCACATTCTCTTCTTTGCAAAGCTTGAGTTTGTTTCTTCAGACAAAGCATTTCCTTCTATTAATTCACTTCTAAGATGAGGAAACAAGAGGCAGGAGGGTTATGTGGCTCTGTGCCTGTCAGTGGCAGCACTCACCCTAGTACCCAAAATAACACCTCCTCCTCAATCACTGACTTACCAGGGATATGGGGGCAGGATTTTTAACATGAATTGTAATGTTTGGCATTATTGGATTTATAATGGTAAAAGACTGACTACATCTTTTTTTTCCTCATATTTCTTCACTTTTTCCTTGACTTGTTTTGGTTAATGCTTCATGCACTGCAAAATTCAGACAATCTAGAGAAGCTCTTGGTTCTCTGTACAAGATTATGTGTACATTTCTACTAACCTCAGTGATCTCTTACTATTTGAAGTTACCTGTAGATTTTTGCTGGGCTATTACTATCTGAAAAGTAATGAGGAATCTGTTATTTTCCTGGAATTCACTTGATGTTGACTATTAACTGAGGAATTTTGTTCATATTTAACCCAATTATATTGTCTGGAGCTCATCTGGCCCAGCTCTGAGCCACAGAGAAAGTCAAGGAAGAGCAAGACACAGATGGATGAGCAAAGGTGACATCAAAACTCAGTGCCCACAGCTTAACCAAGGCCTTCTCTCTGTGGTAGCAACTGAGAGGAGGGGAAAATGAAACCTAAAATCCAAGAGGTCTCTGGTGGACCTTGGATACTTAGTGCTTGTTTGTCAGGGCTGCTGGGGCTGGGCTGCTCTTTCCACCTTCTGGCAGTGAGAAGAGTTTCCCTTTCTGAACTGCAGGATTCCCAGTTTCTGTCTCAAAGGGTTAGGCAGGGACATTTTGCCTTAGGACAGGGCTAAATTAGCCCTTCTGTGTTTCAGACTAATGCCATTTTGGAAAGGAAATTCCGTACAGGATGAAGGAAAGACAAACATTCCTGGTAGTCCCTCATGCTTTGGTCTGTTCTTGTGAGCACACACACTGTGTATGAGAATTTGGTCATAGAATCCTGTGTTTGGGGTTGGAAGTGACCCTGAAGATCATCTCCTGCCATGGACAGGGACACCTCCCACTAGACCAGATTGCTCCAAGCCCCATCCAACCTGGCCTTGAACACTTCTAGGGATGGGGCAACCACAATTTATGTGGATATAAGAAGGTAAACAGCTTATCCCATCCACTCTTTGTGATGGAATTCTCTGATGTGCAATTCTCCACGGAGGCAGGAATTCCAGAGCAAAAGTCTTTTGTCTTGGCAGATATTGTGGGATATGTTCTCCCTTCCCCTTTGGAGAAGAACATCCCTTTCTCAGTGTGCAGAATTGGTCTTTGCTTCTCAGGATCTCCATCTGTGTAAAGAACAACAGCACATTTCTGTCAAGGGTCACAATCTTACCCACATGGGATTCACTTGGTGTGTGCACAGAGCCTGACTAAATCCACTGAGGTTACTCACACGTATATATTTGGAGATTTGGGGGCCTGGCATTCCCTGTGTAAACACACACAAACAGGAAAGCAGAGTAATTATATGCAGCTGGAAATCAGTGGCTCCTGCAAGGGGAAGAATTAGTGTCCTCAGTGTGTGGGAAACATTCACACAATGCAAGCAGATGGAGTGGGGTGAATTAGCACTCCTGCTTTTGGACACTTCCTGAGTTACTATTAATAGCTCCCTGGTTTAGATCAAGGCACAGCCTATGCAGGGTAGCAGTGACTTGGAATTAACTGCTAGAACGTGTCCTATGCTTTGAAGTTCCAAAATAGTGGGGTTTTTTAACTCCCCATTCTCTACTCCTCTTTCCATTGTGATGACCCCAAATACAGCATGTTTGGAGAGACTGGTAATAATGACTTGTTTGGATGGGAAGGTGGGTGTTACACTTTTCCAACCGTCTTCTGAATCATCATTAGGGATGAGGTTTAGCCTTTCTGAAGGAAAAGTTGGTACTATACAGGGCAGGACAGACTGAGAGCCCAGTGGTGTCCCTGCAGGCAGGACTGCGGTGGTCAGTGGTGTCCTCAGTGCCATGCAGGGTGGGTATGTCAGTGGCCAAAGAGACCCAGATGTGCCACGCAGACCTGTAACACCCAGTGAGGTCTTGAGCTGTGCCAGGGGAGGTTCAGGTTGGACATCAGGAGGAATTTCTTCACAGAAAGGGTGATCAGACATCGGAAGGGGCTGCCCAGGGAGGTGGTGCAGTCCCCATCCCTGGAGGCGCTTAAGGTAAGACTGGACATGGTACTCAGTGCCATGGTCTAATTGACAAGGTGATGTTTGGTCACAGGTTGGGCTCGATGATCTCAGAAATCTTTTCCAACCCAGTTGGTTCAGTGGTTCTGTGAGGTGCCCCCAAGGGTCGGCACACACGGGACCCCTGCTGCAGTTTTGGGTGAGGGCCGGGATGAGATGCTGGGCGGCGTGAGCCGGCTGAGGAGCCTTTTTCCCAAACCACCAGCAGATCTTCATCAGTGCCGGGAACAACCCCACACCCCCTACGTTTTCACATGGGAATAAAGCGGCCCCGCGGTGGGGACGGGGCGCGCTCTGTGGAGCCCGTCCGAGCCCAGGGGAGGTCAGAGGGACGGGGTCGGGAATGGGGACGGTCCCTCCCCGCCGCGCCGGGCCCGCCCGCCCCGCCGTATATCTGCGAGGAGCGGCCCCTGCCCGCGGAGGGGGAGGAGGCGGGCGGGCGCGGCGAGCGCCGGGGGTGGGAGCTGCGCGGGCTGCGCCGCGCGGGTGCGCGGCTCGGCGGAGCATTACGGCGGCCGAGCGCTGGCCGGGCCGGCAGCGCGGAGCCCCAGCGCGGCCATGGCCGAGCGCCGCGCCTTCGCGCAGAAGATCAGCAGGTACC